>NC_071667.1:68847500-68882500 GCF_028554725.1 Zeugodacus cucurbitae
GGGCATGAAAGGGAGTCTCATAACAGCGCCAGCAAATGGCCGCTGGTCACAACAGTCACTGATCGTTTCAGTGTCGCCGGCCGCTGTGGCAAGTTGACTTGTTAGGAAACTTTGTTCATCGCCTCAACTGGTCAACAGTGCCACTTGTTGTTGCTGCTTTGCTATTGTTGTTGTGGACAAAGCCGTTCACTCATCGCAGCAGCTAACTGCCAGCATTAAAGTGGCGCCATTGTTTGGCGATTTTCAGCTTTTTTCAAAGTTGTTGCTGAATGAGTTGTTCTTATTTTTTACCCGCTTTAGTCTTGTTGTTGCTCTTGACGAGATTGATGTACAACGACGACGCTGAAATGTATTTGTGTGTATGGCTGCTCTATGATTACGCCGTTTGTGTG
The DNA here is from genome assembly GCF_028554725.1 of Zeugodacus cucurbitae. NCBI lineage: Eukaryota > Metazoa > Arthropoda > Insecta > Diptera > Tephritidae > Zeugodacus > Zeugodacus cucurbitae. The sequence continues at coordinate 68,847,893 of NC_071667.1, forward strand.
TTTGCGTTTGTCATGACTGCGCAGCGCCACGGCTAGCCGCCGGCAGCAACTTGTTCCGCTTGCTCGATTCTTATGTATTTTACTTATTTATTTATGCATTTATTTGTTGTAAGCACAAAAAGGTTGTTGATCGATTTGTTTGTGCGCCGCCCAGCCGTGATGACTTGGTAACATTTCAAGAATGGTGTCTATGTATATTTGTTGGCTTATTACTTTTATAAGTGGTATTGAATTCACTTTCTTGTTAGCTAATTAAAGTATCTTGATGCTGTGGGATTTCTTCTTTTACCACGAAGTGTTTGTTTAAACATGATTTGTTTTGTTGTGGTTGATGATTTTGTTGTATTGAAGTGTAATAGAGGTATAAATTATCTTATCATGTTCTTTGAATCAAGTTTTTCTATAAGCTGGGTGTATTAGAAGTTCTTTTAAAAGCAGAAATAATTATAAGTCGTAGAGAAAATATTTCCGTACTTAGTTATAGGTAAACTATACTTATAGCTCTTTTTAACATTTAAAATTTGGTTTTTAGAATTTATTTTGGAAATGAATGCACGAAAAATTTCGAACTATTGGAATATTGCTTCCATATAAGTTTAGGCTTGCCAAAAGAAATTTTCACCGCAAGAGATGTGAATAATGCTACGATAGCACAGGGCCTGGAGATGGTCTTAACACCAAATATAGGTTTTTTGCTACAAAATAATACTTTAGTTTGGTACCTTGACCATTATTCGAATAATTGATTATACTTATAGTCAAGTTCACAATATTATAAATACAAACTCAAATTCACATCATTTATACTAATACTCTTAGTCATATACTTTTTCATATTCATATTCTTGATTATTCTCATTATAGTAGGCAGATTCGTATTCAAACTGGTATTTATTTGCTTACTCATACTCATATTTATATTCATATTCATATTCATATTCATATCCATATTCATATTCATATTCATACTCATACTCATACTCATATTCATATTCATATTCATACTTATATTCATATTCATACTCATAGTCATACCCTTATTTATACTGATATTTATTTCCATATCCCTTTTCCTTTCATGTTAATAATCAAACTCATATTAATTTTAGTTTTCGTTCATAAACTTCCGCAGTAAACTTCACTTATGCCCTAAGTTTTGTCAATTTTCATCCAAATCAAAAGACTTAAGCAACGAACTTGATCAAAAATCTAATTTCTCCGTATACGCAATAAAATTTAACATATTTTTTTACTATTCCCAGCTTCTTTGTCTAATTTCGACAATTCGAAATCCTCTTTTGTCAATTATTATTTTTTGGTGAAAAAAATTTCATAAAATTTATTAAGAGTATGTAGTATAAAGAATATTACTTTTCCTCTAAAGTTTTTATGAGCTAATATAATATTTTAATAATTTCGAAAAATTTAGTTATTCTTTGTATTTTTATTTATTCTTTTTCAACTGAAAGTACTTTTCAACAAGTATATGCTACGAGCCATTCCATCATTGTGGTCAATGCTAGTTAGCGAAAAGTGGCGATCAAAGCACAATAGAGTGCCACGTTTATGACCTTTAAATGTCCTGTTATATGAGCTTAACAACTTCCTTAAAAAAGGCACAAAAACAAAATCGAACAGAAGAGACGAGAAGAGAAGAGAAGTGCAGAAGAAGCCGCATAACTTGTAACTTGAACTTACAAAACCAAACAAAAACAAAAATACCATATTATAATAATAATAATAATAACAATAATGAGGCAATAAAGAATTTCTGAGAAAGTTTTTCATTGGTGCTCTTCTTCTGCCTTTTGCTTCACCTTTCGCTTAAGCAGCTGCTTGGATTTGTTGGTCTCCCCCAAAGTGGCATCTCAAACGCAAATGTAGTTGTGACTTAGTTGTGGTCTTTTGCTTTAAAAATCTTTATTTGAATGTTGTTTTTTTCGTTTTTCGTCTGTTAAAAGTCAATGACTGCTCTGTGGCGCTGATTACATAACTTTATGCTTAAGCGCAGACTTTTTTTTGCACGACTGCTTCCTCTACTAAATTATGCCACTTCCACCGGCGAGTGGTGACCGTGTCAGCATTGTGCTCACACAGCGCAAATAAGGAGCTGTGGATATTCGGTCGTCTTAATTTTTATGTTTTTTCTACCACATTTACGGCTGTTTAGCAATGCGCTATTAGCGGAAAAAAGCAAAAAAAAAAAATATGCCCGCTGATTGTGCCGACTGCTCATTGTGCTGTCCAACAAGCGTGGCCTCCCATGACTCTGAACTCAATTCGCGAATGGCCGACCAACAAACAAGGCGACTAATAACTGTATTACCCAACCATTTGCGGTCGACGTTCGCTGGTCGCTGATTAACCACCAAAAGCCGGCGTTGCTGTCTTGTTGGCTTTTGTTATGATAATTTAATTTATAGCGACATGCAAAGCATAATATTTGTAAACAGCCGGCGAGCAATAACAACAGTAGCTGGTGCTAAAAAAAACGGAAATTCTAAACTTTTGCATTATGCTAGATTCTAGACTTCTAGCGGTATTTTATCTCGTTTGATATCTGCAAACTTGATTGTATTGTATTCTACGAGTATATTGTATGTATGTATGGAGTAAAGTGGCAACTCCCGTGCGCTGACGTTGCTTTAACCGTTAAGCGTCTGTGAAATGTGTCAGCTTTTCTTTAAGCCAAAAGGCAAAATAATAATAAACATAATACAAGCACCGTTCATATTGCAGTTGAATTATTAAAACTAGTCAACATGTGGCATGCAACTGTGGTTGGGTGGTAGTGTCGCAGCAGGCGGTGGCACTTGAATATTTTTTAACAAATTAAAAATAATAATAATAGCTGTTGTTAAAGTTGTTTTCATACTCAAGTGAATACTCAGACTCGTATTATAATAATTATAAATATTCATAAATTCGTGCACATATAATATTCATATTCATATCCAAACTCATATTCATAGTTACATTCATAATCGTAATCGTACTCATATTCAAATACATATCCATACTAACTAATATATGCTTGCAATATATTGCTCATATAGTAATAATAAATGCGGGAATCATTTTTATATTCATACTCACATTCGTAAACATACTTATATGCTTACACATACTCCTACTTATATTCTTACTAAAATTATTGTGTTCTTGTTCGTATTCATATATATATAAGTATTCAGATTCATATTCTATGAGTTTTTATATTCACACTCACATTCATACTTATACTCATATGCATACTCATACTTATACTCCTATTCAAATTTTTCGTACTCATATTCTTATTCAGATTCATATGCATTATGGTATTCATATTCATCTATGAATCGTACTCATATTATATGATTCATACTCATATTCGTATTCATATTCATACTCATATTCAAATTCGAATTCAATTTAAAATTCATAATTATACTAATATTAACACAAGCGAAAATGTTGTTGTTGCAATAAATATTCCTAAATTAGATACTCAAAGTGAAGTGGTGAAATGAAGATTGTTACCTCATAGACTAGCATATGACACATTATCAGCATAAATGCGTATACTCATACACTTCAACATAACCACCAAGTGGCTGTCAATTAGTCGCCAACTCATTACAACTCGGAACCCAACAGTTTATTCGCTGCAATTTTAGATAAACGCTACTCATGCTGGTCGCCTTGCCAATTGTTTTTGACCACTACTTTGTTGTTGTATTATTTGTATATATGTATGTACACAGCTTTGTTTATCTTTTGAAGCGTCACACTACACGCTGTTGTTTTTGTTGCCTGCAATTGCTGCTGGTTCACAATCGCTCAGTAATTGCGCCACAGCTACCAAGTGCACACTAAGTGCGGCCTTCAACGACCACTAGCAACAACAACAGCAACCACAACTATTAACCACATCTCACTTGAGCAACCACTACAGCCATCCACACCTCGAGCAGCCTGCCGCCGCAATGAAGAGTTGCATTATGTGGCTGCTGCAACACTAAACATTCAACGCGCTGCTAGCTGTTTGTTGCCACACCGCAATAATAACTGCGCAAATGCATTAAATCCAGTTGCATGGTGACTTTAGTTAGCAATTTGTTGTTATCATTGTTATTGTTGTTGGTTTTGTTGTTAGTCGCTTTTTTTGCAATCGGTCCATGTTGTTTTCTATGTTTTTGATTTGCTTTTAATCCATTTTTTTCTATTCTACTTTTGTTCTATTCTTCACACAACGCAACCTGTTGGGCGTTTAGTTGACCAGCAACAATTTATACAACAACAACAAACAAGTATGAACAAGTGTGTGCGTTCGCGACATGTTTCCATTGTCATGCTGCTGCTGCTGCTGTCAGACACAATTGCAGCGCAATATTTACGCTTTTGACGCGCCACTTTGCTTGGTGGCAAGTTATAGTAACAACAACAACTAAAACAGTGATGAGCGTAAGAGCGTGTTTATTCTCTAGACTTCAGCTTCAAAGAGTAGATTTAATAAATAAAGAAATATTAAAAAAAATCGCTGACATTAATGCAACTGAGTATATACAAAGCATTAGGTATATAGGTCTCTGTACATATAAAGGGTGATTTTTTAAGAGCTTGAGATCTTGTTGAAACCACATGTCAACCAAGTTCAGTTCTTCCATTTTTGGCAACAAAAAGTTTGTTAGCATCGAACGATAGCGATCGCCATTCACCGTAACGTTGCGTCCAACAGCATCTTTGAAAAAATACGGTCCAATGATTCCACCAGCGTACAAACCACACCAAACAGTGCATTTTTCGGGATGCATGGGCAGTTCTTGAACGGCTTCTGGTTGCTCTTCACCCCAAATGCGGCAATTTTGCTTATTTACGTAGCCATTCAACCAGAAATGAGCCTCATCGCTGAACAAAATTTGTCGATAAAAAAGCGGATTTCACATTTCGAACCGAACACTGATTTTGGTAATAAAATTCAATGATTTGCAAGCGTTGCTCGTTAGTAAGTCTATTCATGATGAAATGTCAAAGCATACTGAGCATCTTTCTCTTTGACACCATGTCTGAAATCCCACGTGATCTGTCAAATACTAATGCATGAAAATCCTAACCTCAAAAAAATCACCCGTTATATATGAAAATTATAAACAGGAGAATATGTTTACATTTAGCGTAGCACAGTGACAGCATACGCTTCGATCGTGGGTTGTCCAGCCGCCAAATTCATCCATCGATCATTGAACCTCTCAACAAGTTGTGTTTTTGTTGTTGCATGGTCACTCAGCTCTTTCACAAATATTTTCTCTTAACCTTATTATTTTCTTTTCAACAACAAACAACAAATGCATTGTGTTTGCTTACATTTGAGAGCACATTGTTGGTCGCTCTCTAACCATCCTCAGCTCTCTGTGTTGTTATTATTGTTGATTATGATGTTGGTAATAATGTTGCATATGTTTATGAGCATAACTGCAGTGTGGAAGATGATGATTTTGGTCATTGGCACTCAGTGAATAATGAATGTTTTAACGTAATAGGTTTTGCTGATTTTTAGTTGGGGTGTTGATGCCACAAATTTAAGCTTTATAAATATTTTTTATTTTAAAATTTATTATTTTTGATATAAATAATTTTAGGTTTAAATATAAGAGGACAAGTAGATTAGTACACAGCTGTACATCCAAACTTCGTACAATAATTTTTTTGTTCGACTCAACCGATTTTTTTGACAGTTGGCAACCCTATGAAATTATTTTTAATATCTGGCAAACTAGTCGGCTTCAATTAAGTAATAATAATACAATAATTAAATTGGCGTAAATAAATGTCAAATTTACAAATAAATGGCAGCTTTATTCTGGAATATTATCGAAGCAAAAATTACTTAAAATAAATTTTATTTATGAAATTTTAATCAAAAAATGTACATATTATTTTTCACCGAAATCGTGTTTCTTTCTTATTTTCAATTTAAAATTTTGCTTAAATGGAATTTTGTTGAACTGAACTAAATTTAATACAGGATGGCAACCCTAAAAAAATATAATGAATGTAAGGCAACTTTAGTCAGTCTCAATTAGTTAAAAGCCAAGCAATCTTTAAAACAATGTGATTAAATATAAAATTTTCGAATATGTGGCAACTCTGTCGGGAAATAATTTGAAAAAAAAATTGACAAAAAACTCGTATTTATTTTTTTTTTTGAAAATGCTTTTAATTTTGAAAATTAAAAATAAAATAATAAATTTTCCAATTAGGTGGCAACACTCAAAACGAAAATATCATTATTTTAAAAAAATTTTATATTCCTCTAATATTATATTTATAGCTCTATTTTAGACTTATTCGCAAGTTTCTAATAAAACAGAGCTTCGAAATTCGAAAAAAGTTAATAATTTCCCTATAATGTCTCAGGTTCGTTGCTGAAGTCTTTTGTCGCCTATCACAATACTCACAATTCTTACGTAACTCCTACTAATTACGGCAAAACATATTGCGCAATCTCTTCGGACTCTAAAAAAAATGTCGCATGATTGGCAAAATTCCTATTCACTTCACACACCCCTTAAATGCAAATTTTCCACAGCATGCCTGCCCAGCCTGGCGGCCATTTGTTATGAATAAAATTGCAATAAAAAATAACGAAGTAGCGCAATGAGAGATGACGAATGTTGATTGAATGTGGCAATGCGCGCTGCAGCGGAAGCACAACAAAAACAACAACTGCAGCAGCAAGAAAAAGCAGGGCTTTGCACAACAGCTGCATTCAGCAATTTATTGCCAATCACTGTGGCAGAGAGTGCAGCTAATAAAGCGTCAAAAAAAGGCTCCACGCCAAAGACAAAACGAAAACAAACAAAGTTTAGAAACAAAACAACAAGACAAATAAGCATACAAAAAGGTAAATGAAATCAAAACAAACAATGAAAATGCAAATGGCAATGGCAATGTGCGCGTGTAAAGTTTATAGCAAGGGCAATTGCTAAAGAAAATGCTGAAAAAATACTGCTGAGATGCAGAAATGCTGAATGACCATTGGACTGGACAATGAACAATTGCGCATGCGCAGCGCTGCACAGGCTGAGACGGTCAGTTCAGCACACTGAAGAGCGGAGTGGCTATCAGAGTACAATGGCACCACTTTTTTTCTTTCGATTTTTCATTCGATTTCAGTTATTGTATGTTGTTTGTATTGCGCACATTGCCTTGTGAGTGTGCTTGCCACATGAGTGTGTTTGCTTTGGCAAATTGCATGCAACATACAATAAACATTTAAATTTATGACTCACTGCTGCGTCTCCTTTTTTTCTTATTCTCTCTCTTCTTCCTTAGTTTATTTAAGCCGCGCTTTTTGCTCGCTCTTTTTTCTGCCTTTTTTCTCGGCATTAAAGTTCAGCGCGTAAAAGCCATTGTGTTGCTGTGGCAACTTGCAGCTTGCAGCGTCCACTTGCCGGCAAAATGCCCATTTAAGCGTATTCAAGAAATTATGATAGCGCTGTGCCAAGCCCTTCAAAACCATTTTCAGATTTAAAAGATTCAATAAAATCTAATGATCCAATTAAATTCCTTCCTGGGATTAGGCGCTTTCGTAGCAGAGGATGCTTAGATGGCACAGATGGAAAGGTGTGTGTGTATTAAGAATTCGTGATGTTTGTAAGCGGTAACAAATTTTTATAGTCAACTCTCATAGGGGTCATATGCATTTTCTTACAAATACATTTTTTTTCAGATTTTCTTTGAGCTGGAGTGGTGACCTCTGCTTGCTTGTTTCGAAAAATATTAAGTACATACATTTTGTGATTCTAGTATATTCACGTGTGATTTTAATAGAAAAATAATTGGTGTGTGACTTTGCCAAATTTTAGATTGACGCTCCTAAATGTAGGCAACATTTTTTGAACAAATTCCAGATCGATGCTCCTAAATGTAGGCAATGTTTTTTGAACATAAGTTATAGTAGATTCAAATCTAAAATATATAACAAAACAATTGACTATACAGTGTTTTAGAATATAATATATAATATAATATAATGAAATAGCGCAATGAAGAAGGCCGATTGATTTCTTTTAATTTGTCATTTATTTAAAATTTGTTTAAGAAAAATTCATTCCAAGAAAAGTAAATTCGTATAAAATCCTGCATAAAGCATATGAATAATAAAATTAAAAAGAAATAGCTATATGTCTTGGCTAAATTAAATGTAGGAAACGATTCACCCAAATTTATTATAGTCGATTCCTAAATCAAAATAAAAAACGTAGCCTACCTTTAGGATGGTAGGAGAATCAATACTATCCGAAATATAGATATTGAAATACATAAAATAATAAAAAATATTTTTTAATTAAAAATTATTCAATTAAATAGTAGAAAGTTTAAAGTGATGTCAAAGAAGACTTTAAGAGACCAATATACAATATCACCCAATAAGTTTAGGTCAAAGATAAAACAATATCACTAGAATAAGTAGATTCTGACACTATTAGAAACAAATGTTACGTATAATTCATTTTTCTAATCTTCATACTTCGGAAAATTATAAATTTCATCCCAGAGTTCAACAAACTTATTACAAATTTAACCAATTATTTTTCAATATTTCCAAAATCCTGATATTATTATATAAATTTGTACTGAATTTTCCTCAAAACTAATCTCTTCCACAATTTTCCCCCACACACAATGCGATGAATTATTTTAAATCACCAAAGCACCGATTACACCGTAATAACATGCCGAAATGCGCCCGCAGACACATGCAACTCAACCGAGGCTAGTTAGTAAGTTGAACCGCCTGCCATTTCGACGCGCAAGCACACAAAATATACGATGTAAGTGTGTATGGGTGGGTGTTCAAGGACTCCACTTGCTTTTGGCCAGCATTTAGTTAATAAACTGATCGATTGCATTGATATGTGGCATTAATTCACTTAACCGCAGCGAGCGAATGCAAACAATAACTCACTAAAAGTAAATATGAGACAAACCAACAAAAGCAACAAAAAATCATACATAAAGTGTATACAATACAAAGCAACAACAAGTAATGCGCTGACCACAACGATACACAAAATATGTTGCATGTCCGCGTAGCGTCTGTCCGTCCATCCGTGGCTTGTTTGCAAATTCACCAAAACTGTTTATGCTGCCGGGCAAATTGGTGCCCTTAAACACACACAGTGGGTGAGCTGATTTACTTTCGAGATCACTCGTGTGCCTACGCCAAGGCGTCTCGTTTATTGTGAATTATATGCAAAGGACAGCTGCTTGCCTTGCCTTGCCGCACCGTGAGGACAGGCAGGCCGCCGCTGCCGACGTTCAGGCTCTGATTATCTATTCATAGGAAAAATGTAGTGTAGTGTGGATGAGCGGGCTCTCGGTGTTGTGCGTTGGTACTGGAAGTGCATGAAGGCCGAAGTGGTTTGGTTGTGGCACATAGATCAATATGTGGCAAGTTGGTATATACAGGTGTGCTTGCGTACTCTTATATAATATATGCAGCTGTGGGTGTGTGAAGGAGTATGTAAGGAGGTCTAAGATATTTTAGAGCAAACAAAATTTTTTTTTTTAATATTTTTTATTTTTATTTTAATTAGGTGGCATCTTTTATTTCAAAAATATATGTAAAAATTGATTTTTTCTTAAAATTTTCAACATTTCCACCAACAAAATCAACTTAAAATGAGTAAAAGCAACTTGCAACATGCAATAAATTATCGATAATTCTGTTGTAGTGCTTTCAACACATGCCACTGTAGACACATACAACACAAACTCATACATATTTTTCGTAGTTTAAGGCAGTCAGCCTCATTTATTGACAACTGTGCGAGCTGCTGTTGATGTTGTTGTTGCTGTTGCAGCTGTCGAACAAAAGCTGTGGGCGCTGTTAGCTGGCTGCCTAGCATACATTGGTATATATGTGTGAGTGTAGCTGAAGCGGCCTACACACGTTGACGACGTGACAGCAGCGCTAACAACAGCAACGGCGGCAATATCTAACATTGCCGTCGCCAGTTAAGTAGTTTCTGCTGTCGTCACACAAGTCTTTTTGCTTGGTGCAACATTGCAGCTTTTTTTGTTTTGATACTTTCGTTGCGCTGTTGCAAGTAACTCAACGCTGTTGCGGCGTGCTCTGCGCCTATCAGCAAGTGTTGTCGCCTGCTGCTTGGCAGCTAAGCGCTGCTGTTGTTGCCTCTTGTAGCCTGTGGGTGGATGCTTGCGCTCGTACATGGCAAGTGGCATGCATACTGTAGTCGAAGCTGCGTGTGGAAAAGCAAAATTGTGCAACAGAATGCAGTGCAGTACGACAAGTCATGAATAACTAATGCAAATGAGGCAGCTGAGAAATTCATTGCAATATTTTTCTTTTCTGGAAAATATTTTGAGTTGCGAATATATTGAATGGGCTCAAAAATTTATGGATACGAATTTCTTTTAATTGTAGTAAATTTTTTCTTCTCCAAGTACATCAAAAAAATTGCAATATACACAAAAATAATATTAAAAGAATGTATAGGGTTGCCATATAACTGAATCATTTATTTTATTAAACTTTCATAATTCAAAGTAAATATAATAAAAAGGCATGACATCTTAACATATTTTTGGTATTATGGCCACCTAAAATGAATTTAATTTTAGATATTCATTTTTATTATGGAATGATGAAAATATTATAATTACTTAAAATACCAACAAAAACAAAAATATTTTTTAATAGAGTTGCCACATATTTTCAATGAAAAGAAATTTTTTTTAATTATTTAGTGAATCATCTGAGAGTTAATTGTGAAATTTAATACAGAAATGAGGTATATGTCTGATAAAAATGCTTGGAAGCGAGGTCATAGAGTTGCCACATTTTTTTTTCGATTGTAATATTTTAAAATGTGAATAAAAAACTACAAATAATTACTATTACTTAAGAATTGTGCAAAAATTTAATAAAGTAACATAATTAATCAAACTTTTTTAACTAGAGTTGCCACGTATATTTTAATTTTTTTTTCTAAAATCTTTTTTTTTCTTAAATCTAAAATTTTTCCGCTATATTTGCTCAGTTTAATTAAATTAAGTTTGTTAGCAAAGATCTTCCTTTTAAGAGGTAAGCTCCAATCTTTCTTTATATATTTTTTCGAAAACAACAGAAATCACTATTTTTTCTCAAACCAATCAAATGCAAAAGCACAGTAGACTTGAAGCTGTATTCTTCACATCTTATTAAATGATAAGCAAATTGATAGCCTAAAGCCGATTAAGGAAAAGGTAAACGAACTGATCACAGTTTATTGCAGGCATATCACTTAGATCTAGACTGCCAGCACAATGCAAACTCAATTACCACTCATCGATAGCATAAAGCATTTAAAAAACAATTTATTTTCATTACCATTGCAAAAGGTGTAATTCTTTGGCAATTTATGTGTGCCTGCAAAGTAAACGCGCGCGGCTAATTGATTCAAATTAAAGCAACTGTTCGCGCCGACAGGCGGAAATGTAAAAATGAAACGAATGCCAAAGCCGCGGGCAAAGATGGCGAGCGCAGCAGAAAATGTCAGTATCAGCATCTTCTTATGTTAAAGGAAAAAATCTCCACAGAGTCAAAGTCAGAGTTGTAAAATACCGCAGGGGCGGAAATGAATGATACGCAGTCAGTGGAACAAGACAAAGGCAGTTGGAGAAGAGAAACGAAAAAAAAATCCGCAAAACTAGTAGTGCTTATAATAATAATATACAGTTTTTATTAATGCCAAAGAAATGCGCAAAATAAATTAATAATCTTTTGTATGCGCATGCGCAACCGCCAGCCGCCGCGATCAGTGCGATGAATTTGAAATTATGAAAAGTTAATGAAACCATAAATTAGTTGTAAGCGAGTAGCTCATTAGATGAGCGCGCCGCCAATGGCGCGGCATAACTTCAAATTAAATGTGGCCAAGGGCTTTGGTGAAGGCTAATGCTAAGGCGGCGCAGCAAGCGCGAGCAGGGCGGTGAGGCGCGCGCACATCGCGTAAATTGAGTTCTCAAGTGTGTGGCTGCGGGCAGTTAGTGCGGAACGCCTTCGCGCCGTCTAGCCAACGCAAATACTAGGTGTGTGATAGATAGTCTCTTTGTATGTATGTGTGCGTTCAGTGTATGCAGGTGGCTGCGGTAGCAACGACACAGCCGCGCAGCCTCATGACAAACGCTTTTGCAACACTTTTCTCTATTAGCTAGCCATACATTTACTACAACAATTTCGATTATTTGCCGCTCATTTGTTTTATATTTTATTCTCTTTGTTTCTTTCACAGCTGCCAGGCAACAACAACGTGAGGACGAACAGTAACTACGCAAAAATGCGACACAGTAAACGAACGGCGCACAGCCTTAGCAATAACAACAACATACCGTGGCTATTGCTGCTATGTCTGCTGATTGCCACACCAACTACCACCATGGCAGCCAGACGTTCGCGCCTGGATCTGGCAGAGAGCGCACAACCTGTCGCTCCAGTCGTCGATGCCGCCTCCACCGCCACCGCCACGAAGGACAGCAATTTGCCTATTGCCGAGCAACAGGTCGCAGCAACAGCACCACTAGCCGATGCCGTCGCACCGGTGGTAGCACCTGTGGCAGCACCGGTTTCCACAGCCGTCGATGCAACAGCCAGCGACGATGCTAAGCGTCAATCAGAGTCTGCTGTCGGTAGCCAAACACCGGCTGTCGCTACCGATTTGGGGGGTGGCTCCGAGGCAAAACATGCCATTGACAACTCGGCGATCAGCGAAGCGGAAAGTGAACAGCAACAAGAAGTTGATATAGCCTCAGAGCGAGCAGCGTCGGCGGCGGCATCGGACGTACCGGTTGCAGCACCTGCGGCACTCGCATCGACAACCGCGGCTGCAGTAGCGTCTGCTGAAAAGTCGGCTGCACTTGAACACAATGCCGATGAGGAGGATCAATTACCCAAGGAACAGAAAGAATTGCCGACAGAGATTGGCGATGAGGACATTGACTTGTTGGATGCCAGCAGCAACGTTGGCTTGGTTAGCGGCGGACACGATGGCAACACGGTTGAGGAATGCGATCCGGAGTTGATTGGCTTCGAAATTGTGACTGGGTGAGTAGTTGATCGGCGATTAGTGGGTTTTGCTAACTGAAATAGGCAATTTAATTAACTAAAGCTAATTTACTATTTTTTCGTTTTTGGTATTTCAAAAATATTTTTCATTTTTAACTGAAACCTAATTTCTTGCTTGGGATATGAGAATGTATAGGAAAGTACTTATTTTAGATTTTTAATTGATTTACTTAGTAGATTATAAATACAAACTAATGTGAAGAAACTCTTAGAAAGAGTATTCATGAGTAAATGTACGTGTTGTCCCTTCTGTCAAAATAATACTAAAAATGTCAAAATCTCGAATATATGTATAAGACTTTACTGGGTAAAAATATTCTTTTTAAATATTCCTCGTAAATTTTTTGTAAATAAATCTGAAGAAGACATCGATGGTAGTTCTTTTACAAATATTTGGCAAATATGATTTAACTATGAGCAATATTATGAGCGCTGAAATGTATGCTACAATTTTATTTCATCAACAAGTGTGGCCTACCTTTTGGCGCCATGAAGGCAATGAAATATTGGTAGTCTAGAGTTAATACACGAACCTTCTAGCTACCTAGAAATATTTTTCCCCACATTTTTGCGCAAAGTTGAAAATGCGAGCGAAGTTGTTCAGGACTGACAATAAAGCTGCTATATTTTTTATTTAATTAATTCTATTTATTTTTTTTTTTTTTTTCATTTAAAAAATATATTTTTAAGGCAATTTATTGCTTCCGTTTTTATAGACCATTCGCTTTTCTTTATAAATTTAACTCTGCCACTTTTTCCAAAAGCAATTCAGTAGCGAGCAATCAAAGTCAAGCAGTCAAACAATAACTGTCAATTAACATTTGACACTACTTTTCTTCGACCATTTGCCATTTGACTGCCATAATTACTGTCTATTTAAGATGGTATTGAGTTACCATTCGGTTGAATGTGCGAGCGTTTGCAGTAGCTTATAGTTGACACTTTACTTTTACATAAATATATTTGATAGATAGATTTAACGATTATTTGCTCTTTTTTGGAAAGTAATAAAACCTTTCAGGAGTATAATAATTTAAAAGTAAATAAATAGTAATTTTTAAAGGTATTACTGTTACTTCAGAATTTAATAAAAATATAAATTATAGTGACAATTTGAGAACTATGAGAAATGAAATAAACATACATAGAAGAGAAAATTTAGTAAGGTATAAATTTAGAGTAGCCAAAATTTAAATAAATATCGATAAATTCTGAATTTATGGGCTTAGTATACAAATATTTGTGAGAATTTTCACTCAAAACCTGTTGGAAGAGTAATCAAACCATTTAATTGCTTTCAATTGCCTTTTTTATACTGTTTTTTTTTTTTTGGGTCAAAGGTTAATTCTTCGACTTTGGCTTTCAAAACCTCAACTAACTAAAGTAATTGACCAACTTTTCCACAGAATATTAATGTGTCATTGTTGGAATATAACAATCCTAACCGAAGTATTAAATGATTATGGTTATGGGTTTTAATGCCGTAGATAAGCTGGAAGTCTAATTAATTATAAAAGACTGGAGATTCAGATCAAAAATTGTTAACTGCAGAAAAGAGATCAATTGATGGTTGTAGAATAAATGTTTTAGGGCCAGTGGGAGTATATATATAAATAAAATGTCTGAGATATATCTTTAAGATAAGATAAGAATAGAGCGACTTCAACAGAAAGAAAGATATTGAGAAAAAAGAAAGCTAGAAATTATTTTCGGCTGAGAAAGTGGTTTGAAGACTTTTCAGCGCTGTGATTGACTTTAATGAACTATTTGATATAGAATGTTACTCTGCTAAGATATTTGGCACGAAACCCAAAGAATTTTCACACACATTTTCTACAAGTATCTCCTTTGGATATAGAAAATAAAAATTCTTTATAGAAATTAGCACTTCTGCTATATAATTATCCAACCACGCCACAAACTAGCCACCATTAGCCACTTGACACTTGCTGCTGTGTCATCAAAAGCCACCTGTCAGCCAGCCAATCACATATTTAACAAACATCCGCACACAACTCTACAGCTACTTAGCTGTATGCTAAAAATATCTGTGTTGGCTAAACGCCTGACGTGTGAACAAAAAAGGCGTGAAAAATCTTGCTTTGAAAAAAAAAAAAACAGAAATGAAAGAAATGGCATTTATATATAAATAAATTCAATAAGACCAAATAAGGACGGCACAAAAACACACACAATACATGCATAAAATACTGAGAAGCGCTTGCTTGTGAGTATATTTATATATGCAGGCAGAGAGTGAGGCAAGTTGCAAGTTGCAAGTTGCCACAAAGTGGTTAACCAAATCGGGCTGCAATTGTCGTACTCGTTCAAGTAGTAGCCACTGCAGTGGCAATTGAATAACTTAAAAAGGAAATTTAAGATATCTGCAAGGAGCATAAACAATTACCGACGAAGTCGACGTGGAATTTCGAACGCATTGCAGCAACAACAAAAGAGAAAAACGAAAAACAATGCAAAGAAAATCAAGTCGCTCGCTAGCAACTGCAATAAAAGCGCTGTGGCAACAACAATAACAATGGTAATGTTAATAATGCTAGAACGCACAATTCAATAAATTGCCGGCAACAACAACAACAAATACAAATGGCAAAAAACCACCGCTACGAAACACTTAGTGCAGCACGAATGACTTTGTAGGGAGCAAGTAGACTAGAGTCAAGCACATTCATTCAGTCACGCTGCCGCCAGTTTGTTGCATAAGTCTTTTGAAGGTGACTTGCCACAACAACAGTTAAGTGTGTTTGTACGTACAGAACAATTGCTGCGCCACAGAGGGTGTGCTGGCGAGCGCAACGAATTGGCTGCGCCTGATTGTCAACGCAACGTGTAGCAACAGTAGAGTTTTCATAGTGGAAGAGAGGCGGTGTAGTAGTGCATGTGGTAAGAAAATCGCATGCAATTTTCAAATTGCAGCTCAAGTCAAGGCAGGACATTTTTCATTAGAGCCATTGGCGGCGGCAGCGCAGTGCGACGACAACTGTCACTTTAATGTGCCACACCGTAGACCGCGCGCGCTCTGAATGCGCAGCAACTTGCCACAACCTACCAACCAACCAGCAGCAAATTGTTGCAATTGCTATTATTGTGGTGCCTTGTTGCCACGCATATAGCCGGAAGCTGTTGTACCATCGCTACGGTTATTTGCTATCTGCTGCAATTGTTTGTTGTTGCAAGTGCCATTATTGCGCGCCGACGCGCGGTGGCAACAAATGCCGCACATAATAATAGCAAACATATTACACAAAACATTTTTACATAGGTATAAGATGTGTGCGCGCGCTGTTATTATGAGCGCTGCTACCGCACCCGCTGCTGCCGGCTTTTGCTACGCTCCGCATGTCATAAATATGCGCAATGGATCAGCGGGCATACCGCATGCTTACAAGCCACTTACACATGTATTTGTGTGTGTGTGTGTGTGCAACACTTCGCAAACATTTTTTGGAATTTTTATTGCAACATTACAAGCGCAAAGCAAATTTAATTGAGTTAATAAAAAGGCGAATCGTTACCTTTCCCATGACCACTTGCGCATGCGCAGCTGTTCGCAGCTAACTTAGTCTCTCCAGTCTCAGCCTTGTTGGTGGAATTTAATTATTGATGGGTGGAAGAAGAATTCTTTCAGGCAGATGTTCGCACTCGGCTTTCGAGTAGCAACAATTGTTCGCATAACTGTGCCGGTAATGTAATAATTTAGCAAAACAATTAATTGAGTGCAAGTTATCGGAAAAGTGGTGGAAAGTATTTGCAGTGCATAGGTTTTGAAAAATTCAACAGCGGATGCAAGTGGATTCCGTTTATAGACATATATATATATATATATATAGTTAGTTTTTGTTTTCAATTACTTGCAAACTTACTGTGTGACTTAATTAATTTTTAGTTGAATTTTAATTAAATTTATTTTAATTACTGGCTTCATTTTCTCATGATACATATGTAGTTTATGTTAACATATATTTCCCTTAAGAATTATATCAATCGTCAATTAAAGCAGCATTAAATCAATTAAAGTAATCTGACTTATTGCAGTCATTGAAAATATTGAAATTATTTCATTTAATCAGATTAATTATGTAAATATAAGATAATAAATCTCTAATAAATTAAATCTCTTAAATATATTAAATAGTTTAATATATTCAAAGGAGACCAATTGCATTCAATACCTTTCAGTCATCATATAAATAATGCAAATCATTCGATTTAGTCAAGTCACATCATTTAGTCATTTAATTGAAGTCATTAATTCAAGCTTAATCTGTAGCTGTTTTCATTTAAGTCAAGCTTGTTGAAATTAACTAAGTCATTTTTTACTCAATTCATTGTAGACGATGAATAGAAATATAAATCAAATTATTCCATTATAATCGTTCTTTAATCTTGATAATAATTCCATGGTAGTCACACAAAATAGTCATCAAAACAAGATCTTTAAGTTCGATAATCTTAAACCAGCAGCAATCATAACAAAATTCAATTTAATCAAGCACATTGAAATGACTTAAGTCATACTTGTTGATGTTATAAAAAAACATTTTTTTGTTATGTGACTTATGTAATGACTGTCCTCGTTTATGTCACCATAATAAATAATTTTCAATAAGAATTAGTTCAATTCAATTAGTCTTCCTTAATTCTTTCGATTTAAATTAATCTCTCTCATACTTTGTTTTCAATTTAGTCATAGACGGCATTATAAAAGTCGGTGTTTTTATTTAGAACTTTATAATCATTTGAGTCTCTTTTTTAAATTGAAAAATTATACAAATCAATGTTGTGATGTGATTGCAATCATTCAAATCATTAAAAATAATAATGACGTACTTTAAGATTTCGAATGCTTGGACTTTAGTTCATTTAGCTAGGGAAATATAAGCAATATAATCATTCAAGTCACTCTAGTTACTTTTATTCAAATGAATTAAATCATAACATTAATTTGACTTTAAATTGAATCCGTATATTTCCTGTATCTCTGCGCTCATTGAAATAAATGGATATTTTCGAGCAAAGCAATGTGGATATGTCAGTAAACGTATTCTGGATAATTTTTATTAGTAATATTTTTTTATGGAGTTGCCACCTAGTAAAAATTTGATGTGAAGATATAAAAAATATATCAAATGTCTAACACCAATAAAACAATAAAGAAATATTTCCGTAATAAATTCGAGAAGTACTTAATTGATAAAATTTTTGACATAGAGTTGCCACTTTTCGAAAAAGTTTAAATAATAAAAAATATCAATTAATATGTAGTACGTATAATCACTTAATCGTCAACGTATCATTGAAAAATATTTAGGGATTTTTTTTTCAACATTTTTGGACAAAGTTGCCACCTTGTGAAAAATGTAAAACTGAGTAAAGCCCTCCATGAGTTTTTGGTAACATATTTTGATACAGGAAAACTTAAAATTCTTTGACTAAAACCCTATATTGTTATAATCAGTTGAGTACTGAGTAAATTAAGTTCACTGGCATAAATATTTTCAATTCAGATTGTTCCTTTGCTGAAGTCATTTTGCACTTTTAATGGTTGACTATGCATTTCAAAAGGCGTACTTACCTAAAATTCAACGTAACTGCTTCTTAATGCAACAACAACCATCACCAGAGTGACCACGCTGCACCCACTGCCACCAGCAACATTTCAAAATTGCATGCAAATACAAAACGCGCAACACTTTCACTCTCCTTTAAGCAAATAAAAATGAAATGACAAACGCAAATGACCAGTCCGCTAGCGGCTAGATAAACATGAGAAATGGGAGGGCAAGCACCATTAGAATATTGGCCACAACAATGCCCGGCAGCAACAATACCATCACAATAAAAATGTTGCTACGACTGTGGCAGACGATGTTCGAAGGTGGACAGTGACGATGGGCCGTTACATAAGGCAATCATTTTCAAACGGTGCTTATTCACTTATATGGAATGTTGTTGTTGCTGTTGTTAAATGCCGACAGTGGCAGGAATGCGCATGTGCCACTGCCTTAAAACTGCCGCCAACACAACAGAAGGAGCAGTGACCACCAGAGACCCAATACACTACAAATGTAATAACTCACCTGCAAAGAGAGGAGAAGAAGAAAACAGAGATATATAGTATGAGTTAGAACGAATTATTGTTATTGCAAGAATTTTTATTGTTTTTGTAATTGTTTTTATTTGCAACATTTTGTTTTTTTTGTACCGGCTTGTTGCTGTTTTGTAGCAATCAGTGTGCGATTATGGCTGAGTGCGGCATTGGCAACCGTTTCCTGGCACAAATACTATATACATATATACTTATAGATATATACAGATATATACATAGATATACTTGGTGCCTCGCGCGATATGAATAGATAGTTAGCTTGTGGGATCTGTTAGAATCTGTGGCAGCAATTGCCACATCGTATTTTTATTGTTTTGCTTTTTGCCGCAATTATAGGCTGTGAATTCAATAAATTCGTGGCGTAATCATAGCGGTATCGGTGATTTTTATTGCTGTTATTCTATTTATTGCTGCTGTGCTGATTTCAACTCGATTGCTTTATGTCTTCGCCTTAGTCTTGCTGCTTCTTATTTTCAAATGCGCATTGGCCACTTTTTTATTGGATTCATATTGCAACATTGCGGTTGCTGCCACATTCAATAGTAGTAGTAGTAGTGCAAGCAATCAGCGAGAAAATGTGGCAAATGACTGGCTACAATTTCATTTTGTGGGCCATAGCCAATGCAGCAAATGTCTACGTTGAAAGCCGAACGTAATTTGTTATTAAGTTAAAGCGCATTTTGTCATTGGCCTCAGGCGTATTGGCGGCTCGGCGGCTCTGGTTGTGGCTTGAAAGCGCGCGAGCGCACGCGCAAGCAAATGATGAAAGGACAACTAACAGCAGCACTGCAGAAGAAGAAGAAGTGTAGTTTGGGGGAGTCAGCGCACGAGGCATACAAGAAACCCGTAACAGCAAAACAAAGCATGAGCGGAATGTGCAAGCAGCCAGTCAACCAGTCAGCGCTGACCTCGCAGCAATTTTCAAATGTTATTTTGATTTTATGGCATTGATATTGATTTGCCAATTCGATAACCTTTTCTGACACTGATCATGTTGCATGCCATGTTCTTTTGTGTTGTGCGGCTTTGACGAGTCTGGGCAACTTGTATTCCTGCTTTTCTTCTTCTTATTTTGTTGCTGTCAGCTCAGTGAGCTGTGTGAGAATTATGCAATAAAAGCCAATAATTTGCACATACAGTTGTGCGGCAAATATTGCTATAAAATGGCAAGAATTTGCGACTTTGTGGTACTACTTTTATTTTGTTGTCGGAATTTTCAATTAAAAAATGTGTTTTTTTTTTCAATTAAAATTACACAATTTGGCGGTGTTAACGGCAAAAAGGTAGGGCAATAAATTTAATGTGGAAGCGCATGCGCAAATTGTAATTTTTCTCGCATAATAAATTATTTTTATATTTTTTGTAACAGTTTTTTAGTTTTGAGTGTGAATCTAGGCTTAAAATTAATTATTAATATTACGCCTAATTGTAGGTAACGTTAATAAACTAGAATTGTCAAATATATGTATAGAGATTTTTTATTAAATCGAACCACTAAGCTTTCGAAAGTCTCACTTAAAGTGAACAAACTCTCAGTCAATTCTTAAATCGTCTATTAAACACATATTTTCTTGACTCTGCTTAAATTGTATATCCTTTTAATATCGCATCGTTACTGTTGTCCCATATCGATTTGTCGAAATATCTCTAAAATAATTAAATCACCATTGCCTACATTTAGGAGCGTTGCAAATAAATAGGACGTCAGTGAAGTTGTATGTAATTAGTTTATGTTTTTATTAACAATAAATATTCTTAAATCTTCAAGTATGAGTCTGTGATAAGAACTGACCAGGAAAGCATATATTCAATAATTTCGTAGCGAAGCTTCACAAATAGCTTAAGAGTAGGCAGGATTTTCAAAAAAAGAATTTTCTTAAAAATATTTTATGAAAAATTGTCAAAATTGTCGTGTCTCTGACTACCCCTAAACCCTTAAAAGTCACAAGATACTTATATACTTAATTTCTGTTGTTGTTTATTACTTATTTTTTCTTATTTCGATCATTGAGCGGATAATGTTGCCTACATTTTGGATGTTTGAAATTTTAATTAACATTCAAATTGAAAATCAGAAGAAAATGAAGTAGTCTGATTTGTTGTTGTCATTAAAAGATACAAAAATAAAATAATATATTTCATAATATTAAAAGGATTAATAATAAACGAGAAAAATATATCCAAGCAACATCTCCAATAAGCTAAGAGGCTCCTCTGTTATTATTATATGTATACAAAATGACTTCAGGCAGCCGTTGAAAAGTATAAATACTTCGAGACAACTTTTTATGCGCAATAAAGACGGCTTAGACAGTACTCATATATTATTCAAAGACGCATACTACCTCCGCATATAATATGAATTCAATTTAAGTTTAGACTAACTACAAACGAAATCAATCAGCAGTACGCAATCAACATAGAACCTCAGCTTCATTTCTAACTAAGATAACCTGAAGGTATACCATATAAATAAGATGAGAAACTCAACCAAGCACATAGTCATACAAAATAAAGTGCTTTCAACCTAAACTCGATCAAACAATTAATTTTCAAACAGCATTAGTAATAGAAATTACACGCGCCCAGTCGTGCAAATGCCACAACAGCAACAACAATAACAACAACAGCCCATAAGACAACTCAAGCAACATATGTATGTATGTATGTGATTGGCGTTGCAACCGTTTAGCCGGTTATAGCCGAATCGACGATAGTGCGCCACCTGTCTCTCTCCTTTGCAGTTCGGCGCCAGTTGGAGATCCCAAGTGTAACCAGGTCGCTCTCCACCTGGTCCCTCCAACGGAGTGGAGGCCTTCCCCTTCCTCGGCTTCCTCCGGCGGGTACTGCGTCGAACACTTTCAGGGCTGGAGTGTTTTCGTCCATTCGGACAACATGACCTAGCCAGCGTAGCCGCTGTCTTTTTATTCGCTGAACTATGTCAATGTCGTCGTATAACTCGTACAGCTCATCGTTCCATCGTCTGCGGTATTCGCCGTTGCCAATGTTCTGAGGACCATAAATCTTGCGCAAAATTTTCCTCTCGAAAACTCCTAGTGTCGTCTCATCTGATGTTGACATCGTCCAAGCTTCTGCACCGTAAAGCAGGACGGGAATGATAAGTGACTTGTAGAGCTTGATTTTGGTTCGTCGAGAGAGGACTTTACTGTTCAATTGCCTACTCAGTCCAAAGTAGCACCTGTTGGCAAGAGTTATTCTGCGCTAGATTTCGAGGCTGACATTGTTCGTGTTGTTGATGCTGGTTCCCAGGTATACGAAATTATCTACGACCTCGAAGTTATGACTGTCAACAGTGACGTGGGAGCCAAGACGCGAATGCGCCGACTGTTTGTTTGATGACAGGAGATATTTCGTCTTGTCCTCATTCACCTCCAGACCCATTCGCTTCGCCTCCTTATCCATGCGGGAAAAAGCAGAACAAACGGCGCGGTTGTTGCTTCCGATGATATCAATATCATCGGCGTACGCCAGGAGCTGTACACTCTTGTAGAAGATTGTACCTTCTCGGTTTAGCTCTGCAGCTCTTATAATTTTTTCCAGCATCAGGTTAAAGAAGTCGCACGATAGTGAGTCACCTTGTCTGAAACCTCGTTTGGTATCGAACGGCTCGGAGAGGTCCTTCCCAATCATGACGGAGCTTTTGGTGTTGCTCAACGTTAATTTACACAGCCGTATTAGTTTTGCGGGGATACCAAATTCAGACATCGCGGCGTAAAGGCAACTCCTTTTCGTGCTGTCGAAAGCAGCTTTAAAATCGACAAAAAGGTGGTGTGTGTCGATCCTCTTTTCTCGGGTCTTTTCCAAGATTTGGCGCATGGTGAATATCTGGTCAGTTGTCGATTTTCCAGGTCTAAAGCCACACTGATAAGGTCCAATCAGTTTGTTGACGGTGGGCTTTAGTCTTTCACACAATACGCTCGATAGAACCTTGTATGCGATATTTAGGAGGCTGATCCCACGGTAATTGGCGCAGATTGTGGGATCTCCCTTTTTATGGATTGGGCAGAGCACACTGAGATTCCAATCGTCAGGCATGCTTTCTTCCGACCATATTCTGCAAAGAAGCTGATGCATGCACCTTATCAGTTCTTCGCCGCCGTATTTGAATAGTTCTGCCGGTAATCTATCGGCCCCCGCTGCTTTGTTGTTCTTCAAGCGGGTAATTGCTATTCGAATTTCTTCATGGTCGGGTAATGGAACATCTGTTCCATCGTCATCGATTGGGGGATCGGGTTCGCCATCTCCTGGTGTTGTACTCTCACTGCCATTCAGCAGGTCGGAGAAGTGTTCCCTCCATAATCCCAGTATGCTCTGGACATCGGTTACCAGATTACCACCTTCGTCTCTACATGAGGATGCTCCGGTCTTGAAACCTTCGTTAAGTCGCTTCATTTTTTCATAAAATTTTCGAGCATTCCCTCTGTCTGCCAGCTTCTCAAGCTCTTCGTACTCGCGCATTTCGGCCTCTTTCTTTTTTTGTCTGCAAATGCGTCTCGCTTCCCTCTTCAGCTCTCGGTATCTATCCCATCCCGCACGTGTTGTGGTCGTTTGCAATGTTGCGAGGTAGGCAGTCTGTTTTCTCTCCGCTGCGAGACGGCACTCCTCATCGTACCAGCTTGTTTTTTGTCGTTGCCGAAAACCAATTGTTTCGGCTGCAGCGGTACGCAGTGAGTTTGAGATGCCGTTCCACAGTTCCCTTATACCGAGATGCTGATGAGTGCTCTCAGAGAGCAGGAGTGCAAGTCGAGTAGAGTATTTCGTGGCTGTCTGTTGCGATTGCAGCTTTTCGACGTCGAACCTTCCTTGTGTTTGTTGACGGGCATTCTTTGCTGCACAGAGGCGGGTGCGTATCTTCGCTGCGACCAGATAATGGTCCGAGTCTATATTTGGTCCTCGGAGCGTACGCACGTCTAAAACACAGGAGACATGTCTTCCGTCTATCACAACGTGATCGATTTGGTTCCGCGTGTTTCGATCAGGAGACAGCCAAGTAGCTTGATGTATTTTCTTATGCTGGAATCTGGTACTACAGACGACCATATTTCGGGCCCCAGCGAAGTCGATCAGCCTCAGGCCGTTTGGCGATGTTTCGTCATGGAGGCTGAATTTTCCGACTGTTGTGCCAAAGACACCTTCTTTACCCACCCTGGCGTTAAAATCACCAAGCACGACTTTTACATCGTGGCGGGGGCAGCGCTCATAGGTGCGTTCTAGGCGCTCATAGAAAGCATCTTTGGTCACATCGTCCTTCTCTTCCGTTGGGGCGTGGGCGCAAATCAGCGATATGTTGAAGAACCTCGCTTTGATGCGGATTGTGGCTAGACGTTCATCCACCGGGGTGAATGCCAGGACTCTGCGACGGAGTCTCTCTCCCACCACAAATCCAACACCAAATTTGCGCTCCTTTATATGGCCGCTGTAGTAGATGTCACAAGGACCCACCTTCTTCCGTCCTTGTCCCGTCCATCGCACTTCTTGGATGGCGGTGATGTCAGCCTTAAGTCGTATGAGGACATCAACCAGCTGGGCAGAGGCACCTTCCCAAATAAGGGTCCGGACATTCCAGGTGCATGCCCTTATATCATTATCCTTAAAACGTTTGCAGGGGTCGTCATCAAAAGGGGGGTGTCTCATCCGAGGCTTTCGTAGATTTTTCATTGGGGGGTGTTTTTATGTGGTGGGTCCCAAACCCTACGCACAACCGCATAAGCGGGTTTCGCCTTCTCACTTTAGCTCGCCTTCAAACGGATGTCTGTTGGCTACCCAGAGGATACTTGGTCTAAACCGGAAGTCGTGAGCTGCTTGAACCATGTGGAGAAGAATCGTTTCTGGCCACTCCCAAGTGAGTGACAATCAAAAACTTTCCTCACTTGCGTGAACTTCTACACATGATCCCATCCCCCAATTAATTTTCAAACAGCATTAGTAATAGAAATTACACGCGCCCAGTCGTGCAAATGCCACAACAGCAACAACAATAACAACAACAGCCCATAAGACAACTCAAGCAACATATGCTGGTATTTAATTACTTTCAAGTCTTACAATTACATGACAGCGGCACTCAGGCACCACAGGCTGCAAACGAGTGGCTTCATCAGCACTACAGCCACCTTCTACAGCACATAAATATATATGTATATGTATATATTACAATTATTATTGCTCTTGTACTGTGCTCTCCTACTGACTGCGGCAACAACCTGTCACACGCACACACACACACACACACTTAAAGGCATGCCACACACTTGACAACGTGCAACACGACCGACAAATCATCAGTCAAGATGTCAGCAAAACTGATGTCAGCCACTAATTTGCCATAACCAGGGCAGACCGAACAACAACAACGGCAACAAGCAACAACAGTGAAAATGCAAAAAAAGAAAAGCAAAAACACATTTCACAAAATGTAATTATTCAAAGCAGTGGCATCAGCATAGGAAAAGTTAATGTTGCAACATGCAACTTCTTCGTTCTAAATACGTATTCATTTGTATGTGTCTATATGCATGGATATATTCAAGATGGTTAGTATAGCTGCACAAAAGCCAAGAGGTGTTGTGTATTTTGCCAGCATCACTCGGACGCACTTTACAAGTTTCACTGCTGCATCAGTCATGTCTCGTTGTCTACTGCACACATACATACATACATACATATGTGTGAGATTGTAAAAAAATCATAATAATTCATTTGCAAATGTTGCATGTAGAAATGTAGGTTGCATGTTGATTGTCTTCGCGCAACACATTTCAGCAAACTCATTTATACCCCACTACTTATACCTATATAAATATATATATGCCGAAGTACCTATATAAGTACTTGCACCTAATCTTAAGAGCTTGGGAGTAAGCGGCATTCATCATAACCGCCTCTTTTCCGAGTGACACGCAGCTATCATTTGCGCTGAATATATTGCAGTTTACTTAGATAAAATATTATTGCAGCTGCTCTATTTCACTTTAGCATGAACTTAAGTACATTACCTCGGGGGGATGCTGCTCACGAATTACGAATGGTAGGAGTAGGCTTTTTAAAATATGACATACGAGAATTAGTAGGTGCTCACTGAGGTGCTTCATAATTGGTAGTATACATCTACCACTTAAAAAAATCATATATAAAATAAATAAAAATAGGTAATTAGTTCAACTTTAGTATTTTGACCCTAAATGTAGGCCACATTTATATTTTGGACAATAAGCTGTAGGTAGGGAAGCGTTGCCTACATTTAGGCATATTTTATCGAAGTCTCACACTTATTTCTTAGCTCAGTGAAATGTTTTCTGTTAGAATAACTCAAAAATATCAAATTATATATCGCATAACAATCAAGTATTAAATAATAAATTATTTTGACGTGTAATTCGAGAATACACATCTTCGATCTTTGTTTTCCTTCTTTTTTGTTTAAAATTGAACCGGGAGTGTGAGGAAATGTTATGTTCGAATTAATGATAGTACTTGGTAAATATGGTATCGTTCATTTCTCATATTCTAAAGTGTTTTGATTATTTCAATATCTCAGAAAAAGTATGATATTAGATCTCATAGACTCTTAAATCAAAACCAAACATATTTCTTTCATTTTAATCACTCGTCATTAATAAAAATTTTCAAAATATTCCAATTTTTCTAAACTCTTTTTTTTTCATTCTTTCCCAACAGTTACGTTTTCTCTGCACCCGGAAAATTATTAAATTCACTGCCTGGTACATTGATGTTGACCGATTGCTTGGAGGCTTGCCAATCGAATGAAGCTTGTCGCGCTGTGAACTATGAGACTGGATTGTGTGTACTCTTCTCGGCTAATGCAGATAAATTACCAGGTAAGTGAGAGAGTTAGGACTTCATAAAACGCCAAAATAATCAAAGAAGAAAAAATAATTAATTTAATTAAATAACTAACTAATTTTAATAAACTCAAACAAAAAAATTCAAAACATTAAAACAATAAAAAAATATATTTTTAATTCAGTTCATAGCAGAACTTTGAACTTTGATTAATTTTAGTAATAAACTCATCCAAATTACAACTAAAATTCTAAAAATTAAATATTAGAAGGAAAAAATGTTTAAAAAACTGCCGGCAATTTCGCATCAAGTAGTATCACATAATTGACAATGAAATGTCTCCAACAGCGATCACCGCTGGCATTGTCCGATTGAAAGCGCTGTAATGAATTGAAATATAATTAAGAATTAAGAGAAGCCGCAAGCAGTGACTTTGTAGTTAAACGACCTTCGGCTAAATAGATTGTTGTGCCATCATTTTTTTCTTCTGAGAAGGTTTGCTATTCCACCAAAGTAAAAGTCAAATCAATTTTTAACGCTGACCTTGACATTGCCTCGTTCACACCAGAAAATCATTAGTCACTTTCGCGCATCGCGTAACAGCCAATTAAAGCGTCAAAATTAAATTGGTTGTGTCATTCGGCGAATCGGCAATTATTTAATTAGAAATAAGGAGAAAAAAATAAATGACAAAATAAAAAAATTGATATTATGCCTTTTGAAGTGTAGAGAAGAAATGAGAAGCAGGAGTACATTGGGAATCTCAAAAAAAATTTGGAGTTAGAAGAATATACAATAAAAGTTGGGAAAATAAAGTTAAAAAATATAAATAAATATATTTTTTAGATTTTTTTTTTAATCTGGGCGCCAAAATGTAGGCAACACAATATTTTTCTTTCTAAAATTATCAATCTTATACATAAGATAACAACAGAACTCAATAAATATGGACTCAGAAGCAAATGAAATATTTCTAGGCGAAAATTATCGCGATCAATTACAGAAGATGTATTTAAGAAAACAACAATAATTATCTTAATTTATTGCCACAATCGAAGTAATAGCAAAAATAAAAGATTCAATATAGAAATATTGGAAACCAAGAAGGAAATGAAACCGAGGCAACAAGAAAAAATCATAATCAGATTAAAATACAAGCATCACTTGCTAATAAAACTCAAAATTAAGCAGCAAAAATCATTAAAGACGCCACAACAAGCTGCGAATAAATAGGTGGCAACAAAGCAATTATTTTAAATGAACGATGATCAGCATGAATCGGCAATGTGCGACGGCGTAATAATTGAGTTGAGAGATACATATGTACGAATAAATACCACGAGGAAGCGGTCAAACTGTGAACAAGTCAAATGAGCGATGTGGGAATGTAATAAACAGATTGACCGGCATACCAATTATTGGAGGTTTAAAATTTAATCAAAAAATGAGGTAAATAATTAAGCTACTGGCTACAGCGCCAGTCACAGCCGCTTAAAGAGTCACGCTTGTAATCATTTTATTTACAACAAATATTTTGCTGCCGTTTTCGCATTACAATGTATCAGATATGTATGTAACCTGCTATGTACTCAATTACTTTGTAAGCGCTGGTTGCCGCCTTAACCACTTTGCCGGTTTTGCCTTATTTCTTTACACATTGTGGCTAAATTGCTACTCAAAACGCGCGAAAATTGTTGCAGACACGCATTTTACTGCTATTCAGCCACTTAGTAAGTGCATGCAACCCTCAATAAGCGTAATACAGCAGCGCATGAATTGCAACATAAATGGTAACTGTGGTTGTTATTACTTGATACACAGTTCGTAAAGTGATTTTTATCAGGTGAAAAATTTGCATAATTTAGTTTTAGTAAAGACGGAGACGAGTTAAACTGTTGGGAGTAGTGAATACAGAAATATTTAAGTGGGTTTGAAGCCATTTTGAGTTTGTTCTACATTTTATATCTTAAATTGATAATTTTAAATTAATAAAAATTGCGCCAAAATGTAGGCAAAGTCATTAAAGTGATAGTAATACGATAGTTTATTGCCTACATTTAGTAGCCGTGATAAAAGTTCCGAGGTTTTACGATACAAAAATTGGCCATTCAGTAAGGAATTGGTACGGCCTTTTGTTCTGCAAAAATATGTTGCCTACATTTCGACCTGTTTACCAAATCTAAAGGTTGAGCTACAAAAAAAAGGAGATCGAACAATATCACAGAATAAATTAAATAAAATGAGCGAATATAAAAATTTTAAACCATAAGTTCAGAAAAAAAATTATTAAAAATAATAAAAAACTATATTATAATTAATTATAAAAATTTATTAAGTAAATTGTTGGTAATCGGAATTATTACAATTTTTTTATTACACATAATTATAATTTTGATATTATTAATATTGTCTCCTTATTTATATTTAGTAACCTTACTTCACCAACAAATTTCAAACCAAAGAATTTCCCTTCTTCTCTTCCCCGCAGGCGCACTCACCAAATCGCAATTCCCCGTCTTCACAATTTATGCACAAAAATCATGTCTCGGCATTCGGCCGTGCGCACGTGCCTGGTGTGTTGACCGCGTGCAGGGCTACAAGCTAAATGGCTATGCAAAGCGCACGATACCAGTGGTTTCGCGACGTGATTGTTTGGAATTGTGTTTGGGCGAAAACGAATTCACATGCAGGTGAGTCACATACATATATGCATATTTATTAAAAGGAACTTAATAAGAAGGTACTGTGAGAATTTTTGAGTTATGAAAAACGCTAAAAAAAATATGTTAAGAACAAGGTTAAGCTTCGCTAAGCAGTAAGTGAGAGCTTTCGTGTGTGAAAATAAAGCAGCAAATGGTGCAATTTTGTAGCAAATTTAATTTTTGTGGAAATGAATGGGCGTTAAGGTGGGAGTGACTTAATTTATTCACAATGAAGCAGCCAAAATGTTTTATTTGCAAAAAATCTATTTTTGTATAAATTTTAAATTTTCTAAAAATTTTCGAACTTAATTTCGAAATTTTAAAAATTAAATTCTGAATAATATGAAAAGTTAACATAAAAGAGACCAAATAAAACCAAATATGTTTGGTCTTTTGATGATTTCTGACCCACTCTAATGCTATGGTACACATAAGTATATTTAAGTTATTTTTTTGCAATTAGAAGAGTATTTTCCTTTTCTTAATACCCTCTGCTTTGAATTACGACAATCTGAGATCATAAAAACATATTCATAAGTCACATATTCTCACTTTCTAAGCTTTTCATTTTCGTCTATGCTCATCCGCAAACTAGAAACGTGTCCACATGTTCGGCACGACAAGCAACAACATCGAAACATGTTGCTGCAACACTTCGCGTGTGAAATTTGATACAGGAAGTACATAAGAGAGTTGTCAAAAATACGTGTAGAACATGTGAAAATGTTATCAGGAAGAGATTACTTGGAATTAAAAGAAGAAAAAAACTAAAAAATTAAATAAAATAAAATAAAATAAAATGAAATGAAATGAAATAAAATAAAATACATTTTTTTTAATAATAAAATAATAATAAAATAACATAATAAAATAAAATAAAATAAAAAAATTAAATTAAATTAAATAAAGTAAAATAAAATAAAATGAAATAAAATAAAATAAAATAGAATAAATAAAATAAAATAAAAAAATATAAAATAAAATAAATAAAATAAAATAAAATAAAATAAAATAAAATAAAATAAAACAAAATAAAATAAAATTAAATTAAATTAAATAAAATAAAATTAAATTAAATAATAAATAAAATAAAATATTTTTTTTGTTTAAATAATAAAATAATAATAAAATAAAATAATAAAATAATAATAAAATAAAATAATAAAATAAAATAATAAAATAAAATAAAATTAAATAAAATAAAATAAAATAAAAATAAAATTAAATTAAATAAACTAAAATAAAAAAAAATAAAATAAAATAAAATAAAATTAAATAATAAATAAAATAAAATATTTTTTTTGTTTAAATAATAAAATAATAATAAAATAAAATATTAAAATAAAATAAAATAAAAAAAATTTAATTAAATTAAATAAAATAAAATAAAATAAAATAAAATAAAATAAAACAAAATAAAATTAAATTAAATTAATAAACTAAAATTAAATAAAATATAATATAATAAAATTAAAGAAAATACAATAAATAAAATGTAGATATTAAAAAATTCTGTCGGGAAATAAAGCAGGAAAAACAAACAAAAATCTCTCATTCCCAGCGCCAATATTTCAAGAATTTCTGCACAAACAACAATTAGCGTCACGCTTGACAGTGAAATTAAGCACACTTTCAACGTCGCGGTATTTAGAGTGCAATAAATGTGGTTATGAAATTTATGAGCTATGCAAACAACAAAACTTGTATTGTATTTACATTTCCACATTTTCACGCATATTTACGAGCGAAATTGAAAGCAACAGGATTTCAAGTTTGTCGCTTAAGTCTTTTGTTATTTACACGCCCGAGCTGGCGAAGCCGTCAAGCAACACTTTCCTTCGCACGCAACTAGCGGATATGTATAATTAAATTATTAATAGCAAATTTATGGCAGATGAGAAAACAACAACAACAACAACCAGAATACTAAAATCAAGAAACAACAGAAAATGCAGAAAGTGGCAGAACTAGTCGGCGTTAGAAATAAGGCTCTTCATGCTTGCCATAACTAATTGTTCTGCAAGCAATATAGATAATTTCTAAACTAATTCTTTGCACTTCCGCCTGACAATGTGACAGCGAGCAATATGTTCGGCATTTTAATAGCGCAGTTGAGTAGTTGAGTGCAACAACAATAATGATGTTGCATGTTGCACTAGTGAGTGAGGTGTAAAAGAAGTGGTAATTGCAATTCTAAACAAAGTGACCACACATAACGGCAAAATAATTAAATATAGTTTTTTACTATAATTATATTGATACATAATCGCCAACTCGCGGGTTTGTCGCTTAAGTCTTTTGTGCAATGAAAAATGCTAATTAGACGCCAGCGCCAACACCAACGGTACATATTATGTGCCATTTCATTAAACAATTTTAATTTACCGCATTTACGGCTAGCTAAATTGACTAAATTAACTGTGGGCTTTGACCAGCCGCTTGACTGTTGAGTGGTGCACTAGCGCCGTCAGTATTTGCCGGCATTGGTTCTTATCATTTAAACTAATTGTTGGCCTTTTGCATATTTTACACTTCTCAACATGCTTGCTGGCATATCGCAAAATCCATAAGGAAGTCATCGGGTGTAACACTATGCCGCCATCATGGTAAACTGGGCGAATTAATTGCGCAAATGCTGTGGCAATGGTGGCGACAGTAGTACTTTTGTTTTTGTTGTTTTACTATTATTGTGTGGAGATAACGCAAGAGGTTAGAAATGGCGCTGGAGAAAAGTTGTGAGGATGTTTTTTTATTTAAAAATATATTTAAAAAAAAAAAATATTTAAACAAAAATTTAAAATAAATAAAAATATGACAGCTTAGTAAAATTCTTAAAAAAAAAACTGTTAATTAATTTTTAAGAATATTCACATTTTTCAAAAAAAAATTAATCATAATTTAAGGATTTATTTAAATTTTTTTTACTACCATAAAAATAGTAATTTGCCCCTAAAATTATGCTATAAAAATTTTAAAATGTTTAATAAAGAAATATTTGGTAAGAATTTGGTTTCAAAGTGTTCCATAGAATTCTGATAATTAGAAAAATTGTTAATATAAATATGATATAATATAGTGCTAAAGAGTATAGTCTACATTTGGGAGCGGTCATAAAAAGTTAGATATCTAAGACAACAACTTCACGATTCTTAAAAATACCAATAGATCGTCGCAAGATCCCTAAAGAAAGTAGAAAATGAGTCACATTTAGGTGCAGTCTTTAGAAAATAAGATCACTAGAAGGACTAGCTCTTATATAGAGTTCGGTAACTACCCGTTATCACTTGGCCACCCTTAGCTTAGAACAACAAGCTTAGAAAGGAATTTGTATAGAGAAAGGGAGATAGACAGGGAGATGGAAGAAGAGAGAGCAAGCATACAAGGTTTATCGGATATCCCTTGTACTTTCAAGGCAATATGGTCAGCGTTGTATTTGTTAAAATTTCATCGGAATCTTATTCGCAAATTCTACAATTTTTTTGTCGTTATGGTTGTGACTAACGCTAACATAATGGAACCTTTGTTGTCTTCATACCTTCATTGAAACCATTTTCCTACTAGTCCTCTAAACAACAACATTCAAGCTGACCATAAAAACTGAAATATATATGCATTTGTATATCTGCAACACATAACCGTACATAACGGCCAATCAGCATGAGCACCACTGCTTCAGACCATACTGCTGCCCGGTGCACACATTAAAGACCATGTGACTAAGTAGTTTGGCGCGCCTTAAACTAATAAGAGAAGTGTTTTGCCAAATTAGACGCTTGCAACACAAATGAAGAAGAAAAAGAAGAAAAAAAATGCAGAAAAGCGCAAATGGACGCAAACGCCACAAGCAGCTAAATGAGCCGCATAAGAGTAGCAAAAACAATAGTAGGAGTTGCACAGACAATTGACAATTGGTCACTGACTATTGACTACTGTACAACAACAACTGGAAAAGTTTACGCAACCACGCCAGTTTTTCGTTTCGCGCCAACAAAAAAGTGGCAAATCGGGAATCTACTGTGGCAAGGACCATTTGAAGCGAAAATTAATTAGAAGCGCGCATTGCGGCGGCCCACTTCGCAAACGTGCAACACTGGGTAACAAGTAAGGTAAGGCGTGAGCACTAAGCGGTCTGACATTGCCGCGACTCACGGCCGATCGAGAGTTAACTAGTGTGGGGCAAATGTAGCCGACACAGCGGTAGCAGTGCTGAGAGATACAAATAAAAATCTAATTAGATACTTTTGTCCGCTGCTCGCTGTCTTCAGCGTGTTAGCCAAGACTTCTTTCTTTTCCAACTTCTTTGGGTTCTTTTGGCTGGCAGTGATGGCGGTTGGTGGCAATGTTTGCGCCTGCTTCAGCCACTGCAGCTACTAGCTCTAAATTAAATTCTCGGCGTTGGTGTTGTTGCTTTTATTATTTCATTGTTGTTGTTGTTGCTAACCAATCAGCGTTTGCTTGGTGTGTTGTGGATATTATGCAAGAATGCGGCAAATTGGCGCATTTGAAAATTGCACGACATAACAGCAGCCGCAGCCGAAGCAGTGGCAACACAAAGTTGCAAGTTAGAAAATGATAGCAACAAAACACACAGCAAATGCGCCTACAAATGTTGCACTACTTTAAAAAGTGCGCGCCGGCAAGTGATCTTCCTGCTCAAACACACGCACACACATACTCACTGATAAATGGTTGCACGTCTGCATGTGTGCCGTATGTTTTTTTACGTAGCTTGGTGCTCGTCTTGCCACATTTGGTGTGGCATTAAAGTGGTGCTCGCGTTGGCGCTGCAAATTTATGTAATTAGTTTGCGAAGCTCTTCGCTATGCAAGCATAACTGTGTG
>NC_071667.1:70987500-71155000 GCF_028554725.1 Zeugodacus cucurbitae
TTGATTGCTCAAATGATGAATAGCGATTTTCGTTAGTCTTTTCTTTTTCACTTTTTCATGCAATTTGGCATTAGAGCTTTTATTTTTCGTCGCGCTCTCTAATACTTTTCGGGTTTTTTCTATTGATCCAAGTGACCGAGTGACTTATTGTCGGGGCTAGCTACTGGCTTGGTGCGCATGGCTGCACGTAAGCTGTTCAGGTGATTAGGTGGGCTAGCATCTAGCATGGAGTGACTAGCGGAGACGGACTACAATGTGGCGTAGATTAATTATGGTGAGCAATTAATTGTTTTTTTTTTTTTTTGTTTTTGGTTTTTGGCGTTTTGTGTTGCCTTTATTTGGTAGCTGGAATGCAGGTACACACACTTTTTTTGCGATACTGTAGATTAAGCACTTGCGCGGGTTGAGCGTTTATGTGAGTTATTATTTTGCGATAATTTTATATAAGATTGTCGCGGCATAGACAATATTGCCATATTTAGGTAATTTAGTAGGCGATCAAATTAATATGCTCTAAGTTCAAATGTGACTTTTGCCCAAGGAATTGCGTAATTTATCAAATTTCTACACAATTTATTGGTGAGACAAAGAATTATTCTGTATAACTCAGCGAATTTCAGCAGAATTTGTATGTGAGCTTAAGAGGCATAACTTAGCCCCTTTATATAGGTATATACATATATATAAGTATAACAGTAAAGAAAACCATATATGCATACTCCATAGTTCACTATAAATATCCGACTGCGTAAGTAGTTCGACTATTATTATTTTCCTCCAACCACTTTATTCGACGAACTCTCCTGTGCGAAGTTGTCCTTTACCCACCTTAAGTGAAACCGGAAATAGTCGGTTATAAAAAAGAAATATTACCCATTATTGTCTCATGGAGACTTGCCGGCGACAATAGCTTTTTAAACTAATGCGGTAACGAGACACTGACATAAAATAATACCGCTCGCACTACAGTTATTCTTTGCATACAGGTACACACATATGTGCCCCCGTCTCTCTGTGTGTGTGTCTATATGCGCACATAAAACAGTTTGCTGTTGTTGTTGGAAAATGGCGAATTATGCGAGTTTTGCGCAAATTGCTGAATATCGTTAAATTCAACTCGAAGACAGTTGTCTGTTAAGGCACAAATTGTCGAGTGGTGCATAGCAGTATTTCAAGCTTATAGAATTGCTATAAAATGCTACTCACAATATCGCTTCAGCATATGAGCTGCTGCTGCTGTTTCTAAAGTCTTCGCTTCTTAAGTTGATTGTTGTTAAAAGTTTGGTCAATAAAAGAGTGCATTCTGTGATGCATACGCATGTGGAAATGATGAAAATATTGCGTAAATTCACTGAAGCATTCTTCAATTGCCGCTATTTGGTATGCGGTTGTATGCATGAGAGCTTTTATTTAAAAGTGTGGAAGCTTTTATTAGCGAGAATGCATGCGTTTGACAAAAATATAGTAGCTCAGCATGTGAATCGTTTTTAAATACAACCAACTGGTAAATACTCTACACAATAGTTGCAAATATGATAGTGAGTTGCATGCTTTATATGAGAATTATTGAGAAATTCAGTTGTAATTTGTTGACAACGAGCGATATTTTCGATAAAAGCTTTCTTACTATGAAGTGAGGTGTAAAAAAATATATTAGTTCCTCTACTTTTTTATATTTCATGCAATCATCTAGCAGATATTCCGAATTTTCGAATAGAATAGATCCTCGCCGGGTGTTGTATTGCATGATATTTATGATACTACCAGAAAAACTTTCTCAATTTCCTTCATGATTAATCTCGCACTTTAGAATTTCACATACCATTTGACCAAGAATGAATCAACACTTTAATCGGTATTTTTTATGAATTATTTAAAATAATATACAACATAATCTCAAAGACCTTTCACCTTCCACCTGCCACAAACAAAAAATTTTACACCTATCTCTGTTTTATAGTACTATCCTTTACTAGATTACTGGATTCATGAAATTACACTCAATCGTTCTCAAATTAGTATTAGCAATCTGGATATAAGAGAGAGTTTTTCGGCAGAGACCGAAATCACCACTGTCGTCCCATATTTAGCATTCACATAAAATTGTTCTCATTTACTACCTTGAACAAGGTAAAACTGTCATTAAACAATATTGCTGAGCCTTATTGAATCGATTGAACGTCGAGATCAAAGTTAGGCCGATTTTTTGGATTAAACTCTTTTAGATCATGTAGTCGATTATTGTTACACCGTTCCATATCATAAGAACTTCGAGGAAATATCTGTATGTCCGTTGACGATAACTTGAGTATCTTGACACTCTGAGTAGGTTACAAATTATTTCACTAGAAAAAGCATAATAATTCATGAACAGTTAAACTACAGAATTTAAATTAGGTATAGGGGATTACTTAAGGAAGAATCATAGGTAGGTAGGTAGGAGTGCAGCCCAGAGATTCGGGCTCAATTATCAATTTTGTTAGACTATAATGGTAATACTGCTACTACTGCGTTTCAATTCTGCGTCCGAACCATTTGGAGCTCTCAATGAAACTGCTTATTTCCTTTATACGTTTTGTGGTCACGTATTCAAGATTTCGTGCCTGGTGAATACCAAGTCTTCTATGTCTGATTTGTGATAGGGCTGGACGTTCGCAAAGGATGTGAAAACCCGTTTCAGTGTTCCCCTCTAGTTTGCAGGAGCGACATACATACATATCTCGTTATAGGACAATCCCATTTTCAACGCATGTTCGCCGTATGACTAATGCCCTGTTATTGTGGTTGTATGTCTGTATAAACTTTCCCTGGATCTATTTATCCTATCATATCTTGGCCAAATCTGCTTGTTATTTTACATATGTTTATAGCTTTCCATCTTTTTTGTGTAATTTGTTCAAAATATGTGTAAAGGTCCCTCTTGATAGCTCCTAATGGGCATGGTATTTGTTATGCCTCGGATTCATCTAGAGAGGCTTCTGTTTTTGCCAACTCGTCTGCTTTTTTAAGGAAGAATCATACAAATAAAACTTTTAATGGATGTATGCATTTCGAAACTATAAGATCCATTCGAATAAGCTTCGCAGAAAATATTTAATTTTAAAACCCAAGACCCAGACCATAGTCTGACAATCGGTAAAATCATGTAATTATATAGGAAGTCCACTAAAACTACTTCAGAAACGTACAGAATTCTTAGTATTTTTTGTAATTGAACTAAATTGGCTTTCACTTGATTGCCTTCCACTAGATAACTCAAACATTGGAGAAGATGTAGGAACTGAAATTGATATGTTAGTGATCGTTGAATATGGTAACTCTCTTTGAAAAAAATTGCTGAACTCGGAAAACACTGTTATTGAAAAATACGGTTCAATTTGTTTAAAGCTAGTTTGACTCAAAATAAAATTACTCAACTACCATTAAGTCAATACATATTATTCTTGACTAGTTTCTATAATATATGGTATATTTCAATGACTTTTTTGGCTAATGCTAATATAGTTAACCTCATTTAGTTCAAATAATTTACTTTTCTCTGAATGCACTTGCACGAAGCACATAAGTATAGTGAGTACTATACACGTAGATGTTTCTACTTTGATATGCATTGCATTGCACTCGTTTTCATGCGGAAAATCGCTCGTAAAGTTTCTACTTATTTGGCGTGGCCAAATGAACTCATCAGTTTAAGTGAAGAATATGCTTTTAGGCGGCAATAAAACACTGAGCGCGTGTGACAACTGCAATGGTTATTCAAGCTGCACTTGCTGCAGCACGCCAAGACGTTGCAATTCTGCTCTTATTTATGGAAACGGTAGTTTGTGGAGCGTCGGAAAGGTTGTAAAAGTGAAATAAAAATTGAAATAAAGGACACTCG
This sequence comes from Zeugodacus cucurbitae, assembly GCF_028554725.1. Lineage (NCBI taxonomy): Eukaryota > Metazoa > Arthropoda > Insecta > Diptera > Tephritidae > Zeugodacus > Zeugodacus cucurbitae. Next base: position 70,991,381 of record NC_071667.1, read on the forward strand.
CAGAGGACAAAATGGTCGGAGTCGTAAAAAGGGTAGCAAATGGTGAGACAGAATTATTACGAGAAATTTGATGACATGGAATTTTGAATGGAATTACAGCATAATGAGGTTTAAGTGTTTTATAGTCGGAAGAAGAGCTTCTAAACGATTGCTTATGAATTGTAATTTGTTTTTGTAGTGTAGATGAATTGCTGTGGGGGTTATTTAAAAGTCTTTTGAGAGACTAAAATAAATTTTTAGGATATTAGTTTGAAATTCAGTTCAATAATCTTGGTAATACGTATCAGTTTATGATGACAAAAAATTTAATATTATGCCAACAACAATGTTGCTTCCATTTAAGAAATAATCATGTAAAATCAGCATCAAATACTTTCAAACTGCGCATAATAAGATTTAATTAAAAATATTCTTATATAGTCCATTTAAGTACATTGTAGTAGAAGTACAGTGCTGCTGCAATAAATCTGCGCCCATTTTCGCTCTGCCTAATTTAGTTTTATTGCATGGTGCATAGTTTCATTTAACTGTCTGTCTGTATTTCCTCGCAGTTTGTAGTTCAAGTAAATTACTCTACACATACATACATACACACTATGCACTCATACATAGATAAGTGCTATATATCTGCCAGTCTCAATTACCGACCGCCAAAGTGTGCTAAGATGAATAAAATGCACACATCTGATTGGATTTATTTTCATAATTTTATGCAAAGCGAATTTTTGCGCGTTAAATTTGCATACAAACTTTAGTTTATACAAAATAGTCGCATTATAGTATACGTATATACAAATTTGTAGTGATATCTGCATGTGTCTTAGTAGGGTGGTAGAATATTTTAAGTATTTTTAAAAGCCAAACTTAAAGTTTGAGATGTGAATATTGAAATTTTGTAGTTTTTTTGTGGAAAATTTGAGAAATGATTTAAAAAATATAGTTTAAGCAACTTTTTAAAAATATCTATGCCTAATTTATATTTAAAATTTTCAGCTTTTGACTCAAAATATATTATTATTAAAAAAATTATTTCCAAAAATCTATTTACCAAACCATTACGCATTGTACTCCACAAAAAAGGCTCTTTAAACAATTTTAATTTATCAGTTTTTATTATAAAAGACAAATTAACCAGAATCAATCTTTTGGGAAACCACAAATATTTATAAATATATATATATTCATATATGTATCCCTTAGGCATTTTCCTACTTCTTTACGATAATACCAATCTGTAAATTCTAAGTAATTTTGATGAAAAGCGAAATTGAATATGATAGAAAAAATTTTTAATTTTTTCGAAAATCGGATTTTTTTAGTTACTATTCCAGAAAAAAATACTAAAATATTTCAGATTTTATTTTTACATAAAATATTATTTTTTTTAACTATTTACTTCATTATTAATTATTTTTGTAATATTAAATGCATATTGTAAAAATTTTTCCTACATTTAGGGTTAAAGAATAAATCGAAAAACCAAATCGTTTAGCGCCTTCTCCAACACACACTGATTTCATAAAAATATGATTTTTATATATATTATAGATTTTATACAAAAAATATGAAAAAAAAATAAAATATGCATAAAAATAATCTTCAGATTCGAAGGAAATTTTTTCCAAAATGATTGATCTATAATAAAATTTAAGTTTCCTAAAAAAATCAAAAATAAATCTTAAAAACTCGGCACTAAAATTTTTTACCGACCACCCTACACCACCGTGTATCCATCATAGACATTGTTGCTGCAGTACATTTCCTCAAATAAATCTACTATGAAGGAAAGTATGAATTATGGCTCATTATGGTGTATATGAATCCAATACAATCAAGGCAATGTGGCGGCATGAGCAACCACTATTGCGGCACTTGTACGCCAACAAGAACAACAACAACACATATTTATCTCTGTATATGTATGTATGTATGTCTGTGTCACCGTTTGGCATCCAAATTGGTGGCAAATGCTGAATGTCACTTTGTGCAACACATTGTGGCATTCATTGTGCGGTACGCTTGGTGTGGCAAATTTTGTGCACAAGCACTCAAGTAACGCCAGCTACAATAACAACAACAAACTTTAAATGTAATCATAGAAAAGTGACTTCAGTGCGATGAAGGACCAAAAGAGAAAATCTCAATTCTTTTCTGCAATTTGCCACGGTTTGGCTTCCGCACACACACACACACACACACACACACACACTGCTGGCACTTTGTACTATGTATGAGTGCTTCGAACTATCAACGCCGCGCCACCGGCGGGCGGACTGTCTGCATGCCGCGCACATAATATATTCAAGTTGCAGCGATTTGATGCGATGCGATGCGAACTGATGTGCAGAGATTTATTTTTATCGCCTTGAATTCAATTCACTTGAAACAACTTTGCTGCAGACGCTCAAATGAGCGCGCGGCCATAAGTGGCGTGTATCTTGTGGAGACACTAGCATAAGTATAAGTCTTAGCCGAGTTCACTTGTATTTTGGATACACATTTGGTTGTATGTGTGCTTGTGTGTCAGCGCAAAAATATGCTTAAGTGCAGCGGCCGGTGGGGTGGTTAGTTTTTCGTTGGATAAGAACGAAGGGAAATATGTGTTGGCTAACAGTTGTTTGGCGTTGCGAGCCATCACACAGATTTACTTGAGTATGTTCCTTTAGTTGCATATTTTTTTGGTGCTATTATTTTTTTATGAAAATGCCTCATTTACGTTGACTGCATTTTTCAAATTCCTACTTACATTGTAAGCGCCATATGAAGCCTTTACAAAACTAACTTAGCTGAATTAATGGTTATATTGGACTAATACTCGCGGGTAGAAATCTACCTAGCTTAATTAAGGAGTTTAATTTATTGAAAATTCTAATTTAAAGGCTGCCGGATTAACGAAAACTTGTATATTCATCATTTCTGTGGTAGATGAAAGTATGGATCGGTTTCGTTCAGCAGTGGTACTAAGTCACATTAAAATAGATAGAAGGTTAATATCAGATTCTATGAAAATACATCAGGAATTAATCGTCATATACACGACAAAACTAACGAGTAGCACAGGAATCTCTAATTGTCGGATTTAAGTTTAGTTAGATTAAAAAGTAAAAAATTAAAAAATTCACTATGATTAGTGAAACCTTCGCCATTAAATTTATTGAGATTAAATAGCTACACGTATTGGGTATACGTGGTCCTAAACAATAATTCGATCGATTTCGTTCGTGCTTCACTACTAGATTTCATTAAAATATCGCAGATATACCGATATAGAAGTTGTGTTGTATAATGTTGTCGCCTTTAAAATTGTCCAAATTCGATATTATGGACTTAGGCCAGCGCCTCTTCCAGTCAAATTTCTCAAACACGATTTGTTGATCTTTCGAATGGTTGTAAAACGACGGCCCTATGAGGTTCTTTTTATTTTTGGAAGTAGGAAAAAGTTACACGTAGTTACGTCTGGTGAATATGAAGGCTGGGACCTCTTTACAGTTTTGTTTTTGGCCAAGAATTCACGAAAAAGCAAACAAAGTGTTAGCTTCTAATAAACGAGAATCGCCAAGTTCAAAAAACATGTTCAGCCTTAGCGGATGCTGAAAACTTTATCGTACTTCCAATTTTTACAATTGGACTTTCTGTACCCATGAAATTTTACATTTTACAATTCCCGTTACTTTTTGAACATACATGTATCATGTAGTTTTTTTTTTTGGAGTAAGTTTGTCATCCCATGTGATGGGCACAACAAAAAAATCATTTTATCATAAATTGTTTTTCTAACATGTATAGACTACGGTAGTTAAGTGATTTTTAGAAATTCAGTTAGAAGAAGGAACTGTTCGAAGCGCTCAGTTGGCAGTTGGAAGCTATGAAGTTTTTCAAAAAATCACTAAAAAATAGGCCGTCACATGAGATGACTCTCTTAAATCATTACATTTTGAATAATATTATAATAAGGGAACGTGAAAATATCGCAGAAAAGGTGACGCTGACACGCCATTAGTAAAATTTATAGTCTGATTGACATTTGAGACGAATATATATCCTCCGCAGCAAGGTACTCAGTTTTGTAGGTCTTAGTTGTAGTTTTTAAGAATATCGTTATAGAAAATTTGGTCTGTTTTATAACAAGCCGATTTTAAAAAACAGCCGGAGGATTAAGGCTTCCATCAGGTTTTACTGAGATATCTTCAGTAGTTTATGAGATACAGATAACAGAAGACCAATAAGGTCAGGACCACTACCTGAAGTATCGCGGGTTGGGGAGATGGACAATTGCTGCGAAAGTTTGAAAGCAGAACTTGTGGGAAGCAAGTTTTGATGAGATATATTCAGTAGTTTATGAGATACGGAAATTATGGGTATGATTACACCTCAAGTATCGCTGCTTGGGAAACTGACTAAAAATTGAACCCAGCGATAAGACTCAGATCGACTGCTATATATTTTATTTCTATATAAAGAAAGCGTTAAATTTTAATTGTAATTGAGATGTCAAACATAATTTTATGATTTTTATATTAGTATGTATGATTTTAGATAACCAGACATATATGTCAACTCCTTATTACCAAATATACGAGTATGTTTGCAAGTAGTGTGCGAGTAAAACCTTAAATTGTGCCATTTGATTTCATTTCGATTTTTTATTGGCGCGTGTGGTTTTACAACTTTGCCGCCAAGCAACATTAAACTAAAAGCGGAAGTTACTATTTTACACATACACATTCACAAACCAATACAATACGTAAGGCAACGCAAATGTGCTTTGTGGTGAGTAAAAGGAGAGTTTACGAGCTTTCACACATGCAAATTTATTTGAAACACCATTGAATTATCCAGTTTGGTATTGGCGTACAGTCGAGCAATAAAAATGAAGGGGATAAGCGTAAAAGTCATGAGCTGTCAAATGGTTAAGGGGCAGAGCGAGTAGAACCCTTTATGACACCTCGTAAAAATATCATAAATAGGGATCATTTGTTAGCTGGTGGTGATAACGAGGGTTATAAATACGAGGATGTTGGAATAAAATGCAGAGAGAGTATACTTAGTAAATGAAAATGCAGTTGTGTTGAATGATATTGACAGTAGTAATTGTCATTTGTGACTGTCAAATTTTAAAGCTCCGCTGCTAACTAAGGGGTTTTAGCAATTCTATATGATTATCAATTTGAATATAGTTTTTTTATTTTATAAAATATTTTATATTTTTCTAATCTTTTCTACCGGATTTTCAAATCACCGAACTGTCAAAACGCGTCATTTAAGGTCAGTACTGACTTAACACACCAACAACTTTATGTGTCATGAATTAGAAGCTTTAAAGTGCTTACCTACTATGAGCATCTAAACTAAAAGTAGAGATACTACTTTTTTCTTATTTCCCATAGTTTCAGTGCTTTAAAGTGCTTACCTACTATGAGCATCTAAACTAAAAGTAGAGATACTACTTTTTTCTTATTTCCCATAGTTTCAGTTTGGCAAGTGGTGGTGTAGTTGAGCACGCACACATTTGATGTAAGTTGCTGTCAAAGTAGGAGTAAAGATTTTTCACTTTTTCAATTCGAAACTCTTAACATCCATGAAATATGCGCTAATTTGTATGGAGGGGCGAGTATAGTGCGGAATACCCGACCGCAACGCAGGTTGCGCCCCCGTAAAAATGGCCAACGCATGCAGCTGTCAACATTGGTGCCGCCAACGCGACTCCGATTTTGACTCCCAGAAAAAAGAAACTGTGAAAGATCAACCTGAGAGGAAAAAGAATATGCGTAGTGAAACTTTACAATGCAACAAATGCGATAAGATGGGCATAACTGTGTGTTTGTTAAAAAATATACATATATGTAAGGAAGGCCAACATACGAGCGGAAACGAAAATGAAATACTCTCACTAATTATTAGGTCTATAACTTTGCTTCCGCAGTTCTTTTGTAAATTTAAGTTTTTTTTTTGTATAAAAAGGGTTACAAATGTCGATGAGCCTCAGCCGCACTTTTCTTGGAATTAAAAAAGAAAAGCAAAATTTCCCGCAAATGTCGAGAATTCGGCTCAAAAAGTGACATTTTCAGTTGAGAATAAGTTTGGGATGCAAACAGATCTCTACAAATACTTTGTTGGGTTAATGTTGACACAAATGTCCAAAATCGATATAAAACGATTTAATCGATTTAATCGACCAGTGCTTGACCCTAGAGACATCTCTTGGAAAACGGCGGAAGCAAAGTTGTAGACCTAATATTATCATATGGGGAACAACATAACTACCTATTTTTAGACTATAAAGCCAATCGGGGTCTGGAATAATAATATTTAGTATTTGGGACCTCTATCCTCTAATTTTTGGAATTTTTTGTATGAATTAAGTTTATTTTTGACAGTTAGTTAAACGAGCTAATAGAACTCAAAATGGCATGTTTGAGGCTTGTGATCCGATTTTACCTTAGAAGAATTTTGTTCTCAGATTTTGGCTAAACTCTGTCGAGTAGTTTCTTAGATATTAAATTCGACCTAGTTTTGACCTCGGCGGTGTCAGTCTCATAGTCTACGTAAAGTATTGATCAATATATATGCTCTTCATGTTGTTTTTATAGTTTTAACTTAAATACTTTGAGAATTAGGATCGGTTACGATTTCCTTGGCGATGTCTCCGAAGTTGCATTCATGAAACTTGTTGCATTGAACAACTTTATCAAGATCACAGGATTGTTCAAAGAGAACATGATAGTGTAAGGGGATTCTAGACCCAGTGGAATCACAAAGGTCTAAGTGCGTCGTACGACATCCACTTTACCTACCTACCCTAGAGCGTTTGGAGGAAGGATGTCAAGTTTTATATTATTAATTTATATCAATTCGAGAATTTTACGTATTAAAAGCTAACGTTATCTCAAAAAACCCTCATACCCTCTGCAACATGTTACGAGAACATAAAAAATAACACAAAACTAAAAATAAAAAAAGTTCAAAAATTACGCTGTACAGCAAAAGGGCACACACGAAATTCTTCTAAAACATTTTTGTGCACCAAAATCGAGCGCAAGAATTAAAAAATTGCGCAAACGCACGCATGAACATGAACATCCGTTCAAACACGAAGCACTTTTTGCTGCTGCCGCCTGAAAAATTCGGAACATTTTCGTAGCGTTCAACGCTCAACAAACTTTAAGGACATAAATTATCGTTTGTGTAATACCTTTGGCACTTTTGATGCTATGCTAGTTGTAGTTGTTGTTGTTACATCCTTTTACACCGCCAACGAGCGGCATCAGCCATCGTTCGGCAAGTTGGCAAGACGTTTGGCGCCACCGTGCTTGACTTGTACAAATGGCGTTCTCTATCATCGGCTATTGGCTGCTCCACCTCTCTCTGTCCCTCTCCGCGCCGAGTGGAGTTGTCTTTGCCGCCAGTTTGCCGTGTAGCTGCGTTGTTACCATTAGTGGGTAACAGGAGTTTTCACACGCAAATGAGTATGTGTGCACATAACGGTAGTTTTTTTTAAAAAAAAAAAATAGCTGAATACGTGTGCAGGTACTCTACACCTGGAGACTGATAAGTTAAATGACTTTGGGGGTATAGCCGGCTATAGCCGACTGTAGAACATGACTACAGACAAGTATACAGAAACAAAGTAAATACAATAATCGGTAATAGCTAATACGGCTATGAATGTTTCATGTTGTTAAAAAAAATCACATTTCTGAATTAGGCTCTTTTTCGAAATTAAGGCTAATTAAGTAACTATAATGGCCGACACGAACAACCTTAATTAAAATTAAACTAAATTCTACTACAATGGCAAAATCTACTAAAGTGTCTGTCGATATGAGCCTGATAGATTCTACATTTCCAGTGACCAATCATTAAAACATTGAGCTCCTTTGCCGGTATAAGTTCGAGGTTGTTAATCTCTTCCTGAAAACTCTGTTACAGTTTTGTCAGATTTTTAGTATGATTTCCCCATCGGAACGTTTTGAATTTGGGATTTTGCTTCTAGATCGTACAATCTTCTAAGTAACCAATGCAAGATTATGTCTCCGGACTTCGAATGTCTTCGCCTCAATAATAAGATATATTTTATATATTAATTCTCATCTATACGATGTGTTGTAGCTTTTATTTTATCTTCGGTGAGGTCTTTAAACCATTTGTATGGCTATGTTAGTATTTTTTCGTCTACTGGCCAAGAGAGAGTAAAGACATAGTTAACAAATATAAGTTAAGATCACTATTCAAAGCAAGTAAACTTATGTGTTAAATCGTCAGCTCATCAAATTTATTGAACATTGCTTTAATCATGTGTTATAAGAATCCTCTAACACCAGATTATAATATTTAATTATTTGACTAGTGATGATTATTGCACATTCAAAAGGAAAAAAATTATATTAAGGAGTTAGGTGGGTTTAAAAACTTCAAAATTTTTTTTGTCTTTTGTCTAAAATATTATCTAAAAATATCAATTCAATGCTATCATGCCACATCAGTATGAATATAAAACTTTAAACGCGTTTATCTCTGAACTCCATTTTTCAAGTCGGTGGACACAATTTCTCGAAAAGTTATGAAGCGATTTGGTTGAAATTTGCACACATTTTTAAAATAACATTATTTAGTTAATGAAGGTAGGATTTTTTTGTATCTTTATTACAACTATCTCCAATATATGGAGAAAATTTTACCAAAAAATTGAGTTTTTTGAGTAAAATTCTTTAAAAAATTCAAATTTCAATATTTTCTTTTTTATTCGTTCATTCATCTATCTAGATCCATCCATGTACTATCGAAATATTTTTGGTTTATTGATTTCAGTTCAACCAAAATTGAGTTATGCAGTCCAGGGCAATAGCTTTTTTGGACACATTATGGGAGATGAGGTGTCTAGGGCTGAATTTTCGGAATTTTTAAATAAAAATTTCACAAAATACTGTTGAAATATGTATAATCAAATCAAAGAATTGAATTGTTTAAGGGGGGTAAGGTTTGTTTCGTCGAAAAAAGACCCTTTTTCATGAATTTTTTTAGAAAAAATTATTGGTATTGTAGGTTTATTTTACTTATTATTATATGAAAGTACAACATTTGAAGGATACTTAAAAAAAAGTTTTATCGAAAAATAGCGAGGAATAACGGATTTATCGTCGATCTCTGCAGGCACCTGTTGTGCGGTGACCAGCCTACAGCATCACTGGATCATTCGAAACCAAAAAATCAAAATCTTTAGTTTATTAGTTTATCTTTCAATTGACGTCGAGTTTTTTTTTTTTAATTTTTCAATTTTTGGTACCATTTTAAAGCCAAAATGACGATTTCAGACGAAAAAATCGATTTTTTTTATTTGTTGTTGTAGAATTGTTAGTAATTAAATTTTTGGAAAAACTCGACGTCATTCGAGAGCTATATATATGTAGAATATTTGTTCAAAATTTCAAAACAATCGATGCAGTAGTTTTTTCTGTAGGCTGGTCACCGACTTTAAAAATGACATATTTGGGAAAATCGATTCAATGTTTTGTACACTCAGGGCAGGTAGCTGGAGGTACCGTTATTCAACCTGCTGTAACTTCGTTAGTTTTTCCCGAATGACCTAAAACTTTCACACAATATTCTTGTGATGTTGATGGTTCAGAAAAAAATTATAAAAAAAATGAAAAAAAAATGTCAATCCTTACCCCTCCCCCCCCTTTAAATGGAATACAAGATTGTATATATTTAAAAAAAAATTTAATACCTTTGTTTTTAACTTCATAAACCCACCTTTAATGTTTCATTTTTGTAAGACAACAAACAGCTTTACACCTTTACTTCCTTTTTCAGATTTGGTAAATTAGAAAGCGGCTCCCCTTCTTCTCTCTTCTTGTTATTTTAATTTGATTCACCACCCACAAAGTTTTGGCACACAGCTTTAAATTCATTAAAATTACGAAACGACTGTTTTTCCCTCAAATAATTCAATATCGATGAGTATGATTCCTAAGAACAAACGTACATTTTTTTTTATATTCGGCACATTTCAATCGATTCAACAAGTGTCATTTCTTTTCATGCATATTTAAGTAAGTCAAATACTCGTACGTATGTATGACATTGCTTATGTACGAGTAAATTTTTGTATGATAATACGCAACGCCATTATAATTCCACCTCTCATTTGACCCATTTCTCGGCGTTTAATTCGCAGAAGAGCGTGTTAATTAGATAAGCAATTCATGCGCCTATTTATGCGAGTATACATATGTATGGACATTCTCGGAAAGATGAGCAGCAGTGGAATGTGCTGATGTTGGCATGAATATAGCTGTATATATGTATTTTTACATGTATAGGAAAAATAAATGTAAATACCCTCGGCAAAATACGCAAATTCCATTCAATATTGCTGTAATCACGAAAATAATCTAATTTTGCTAAAACAGCTTATTTGTAAATATTTACTTCTTGGTCTGTGTGTGTGTGTAGCTTTTATAAGTAAGGCCAGCCTACGCTGAAAATATTGCTTTCAATGACTTTGTCACTCTTCTTCGCTTTTGTTTTGATTCCCAACTTCTACTACTCGACTACTACGCGCTGTTATTCAAATGCAAAGCAACCCACACAGACGCACACTCAACTAAACAAATACTGTTATCCTTTTGTGGATTATCCCTTTCAATCCTTTGTAACGAAATTTCCATATAAAAGAGCACAAGTGTGTGTGGGTGTGTGTGGTTTTGTCTTCTCTCATAATCGACAAACTTTTATGCTATTCATAGTTTGATCCACTATTGATAGGCCGTCGTTCTTGTTATTGCTATTGTTTACACATTGACATACTGACACACTAACTTGTGCGAGTGTTATTTAGTGACAATAGCCATCTGCTATCGATATATTTAACAGTTAACTCGACACACGCCCACACGTCAAGTAGTCCAGAAACAGCAAAAACAAAACAAGTCAAAAAACTGGAAACAATGAAGTGCGAAATTCGCACACACACACACACTCGCATATTTGGGCAACAAAGATTATCTGTTATGACAATCAACTTTTCTAATATGAAGAGTAATTTCTAAAATACCAAAGCGCACGCACACACTCATACATTAGTACGCACTTGTGTATGCGTTTGTGTGCTGCAGTAATTGATAAGCCTATTTGTACCTATTATTAACATATCTATTTCGGGCATAGAGTATAAAGTCTTTTGTTAAGTACACTCATTCACTTACATTATGCACACAAATACATAAGCACTTGGTACATTGTATTATATGTATGGACATACGCACTACATAGCATTAGGTTCAAGGCCGTTGCCAAGTTAATGCATATACATATATATGGACGCATACACTTACACTTGCTTATAATACAGGGGTGTTTTGAAAAGTCAGTGAATTTTTGAATTGAAAAAAGTATTTTTGAAATTTTCATAGAAATATTATTTTCTATATTTTAAGGTTTATTATTTTCCATGAGGTTCAAAACAGTGAGGACATATTATTTGGGATATCGGTCCCTTTTATGTAATAAATCCAGCCTTATTCTAAACTCACTGACCAAAGTTATCTTCCTGTTTGTGAACCATGATCTTACCAATTCCTAAAGCTAAAATCTCCACAAACAACTGATTAATTTATGAAAAAACCTTCCAACTCTTAATGAATTTTCGGAAAAAAGGGCGGAAGATTTAAGACTTGTTTTCAGTAAAATTTAGAAAAAAAATAATACATTTTTTGGTACAAGTCTCTTATCGAAGTACTTTATACCCAAAATAGCAACCATATGTCTTAATTTGTTCCATATAAGTAGGTTTAACATCATAAACTCGAGTTAAGATTTAGTGTTAAAAAAACGACCAGTTTAGTTTAATTATTTTTATGTAGACTAGGGATGGCCAAGAGCTGGACTATAATAATTTTGTTGAGAACAAAACTTCAAATCAGTAAAATATGTGGCCCAATTTGTCCATAGTGTGATCAAATTCTTCGATTCACCGTCCAAGTTTTCTTGTAAAGTAAATAATAGTCCACAAAAAGTGGTGCTTAAGACAAGATAGATAAAAAGTTCCTGATAATCTCCATGATTTCTAGTAGATAGTGCTGAAGCTAAATAACAACAAAATTTTTAATAAACTCGAATTCTTGGAAGAACTTTGACCAACTATAAGAGATGTCGAGAGTCTCCGCTCGATTTTATACTAATATAATGACTTTGGATTTAAATTTCGTTCACTTGTAGCGTTCCTCGTTGATAATATGACTAATGGAGAACTCGCATGAGAGAAGTTTCCTACAATTTCACGATTCAGTGGATGTACGCAACTTAAATACTTTGAAATAAATACAAACAAGTAAGGAAGGGCTAAGTTCGGGTGTAACCGAACATTTTATACTCTCGCAATTTAATGATGTAATTTTATAAAGATAACACAAGTCGACCCATATATTTGGTATAAAGTTCAATAGAATAACGAAAATCATCATAAATAGTATATGGGGACTGAGGTAATTCTTAAACCGATTTCACTTGTTTTCACCACCAGGGATTTACCTATATTTTCGGTGGAAAATTAACCTTAGGCACTGAGTTTTTCATGTTCGATATCAGGGGCCTTGAAAAGTCATGGTCCGATTTTGACAATTTTTCCACAAGTGATGTCACAGCTCAAATACAGTATTTGTGTAAAGTTTTATTTCGCTATCTTTATGGGTTCCTTATGTATACATTATAAAGTGAACGAATCAGAAGGATTCAAAATTGAGTTATATGGGAAGTAGACGTAGTTGTGAACCGATTTCGCCCATATTCCACCCTTGTCATCAGGGTGTCAAGAAAGTGTTATATACCGAATTTCATTGAAATCGGTCGAATAGTTCTTGAAATATGGTTTTTGACCCATATGTGGGCGACGCCACGCCCATTTTGCATTTTGTAAAAAAATCTCAGTGCAGCTTCCTTCTGCCATTTCTTATGTAAAATTTGGTGTTTCTGACGTTTTTCGTTAGGGAGTTAACCCACTTTTAGTAATTTTCAACCTAACCTTTGTATGGGAGATGGGCGTGGTTATTATCCGATTTCTTTCATTTTTGGACTGTATAAGGAAATGGCTAAAAGAAACGATTGCAGAAAGTTTGGCTTATATAGCTTTATTAGTTTGCGAGTTAAATACAAAAAACCTATTTAGGGGCGGGGTCACGGCCACTTTTACAAAAAAATTACATCCAAATGTGCCCCTCCCCAATGGGATCCTATGTTCCAAATTTCATTTTCATAACTTTATTTATGGCTTAGTTATAGCTCTTTATGTGTTTTCGGTTTCCACCATTTTGTGGGCGTGGCAGTGGACCGATTTTGCCCATTTTCGAAAGCAACCTCTTCAGGGTGCCAAGGAACATGTGTTCCAAGTTTCATTAAGATATCTTAATTTTTACTCATGTTATCGCTTGCACGGTCAGACGGACGGACGGACAGACATCCGGATTTCAAATCTACTCGTCATCCTGATCATTTATGTATATATAACCCCATATCTAACTCTTATATTTCGTGGTGACACAAACAACCGTTATGTGAACAAAACGATTATACTCTGTGCAACAGGTTGCGAGAGTATAAAAATTATAATAGAAATTGCTAGATTAACTTTTCGAGACATTAAATAATCAAGTATGTACTAAGGTTAATTAATATAGCACCAATCAAATAATTCGGATTTTGCTTTCTCACGCTTTTTAAATATCCAATCAGTTTGTTATAAAATTTTTATACAACTTTTTTCTTTTTAAAATTTTGATACTTCGCACTTATCGAACTACCCTCGTACATCTGCATACAATGTATGTAGTATATATGTATGTATATATGTATATGATTATGCGATTTTGCTATCAATACGGTTCTATCGAAATGCTAAAAGCTATATTGAATTTCCCATGTTATTTATTTTACTCGTTTCATTGTACGTAGCGAACAATTATGCCACTCACACTTCACCGTCAAAATTCACAACTTAATTAGCAACCCACGAATGCAAATTTGCATTTGATTTGAATTTTGTTGAACTGTTCAGTGAGTACAAACTTGTTGTACTCTATATATGCAAGCATATACTTATATATTCGTACTATAAAAGTGCATATATTTAACTGTTAACTGTTGAGTGTGTATGTTAAGCCAGTTTAATTTCCTTAGCTGAGCCACTGAACTTCTGAAAAAAAGTACAAAATGATTATATACATATATGTGCTTGCATATTATATATGCGGCTATAAAACTGAACTGTTCTAAACTCCAAAGCCTGAATGCATTTCTTATATTCGTGATGCTTTTAGTATATAGTACTATGTAACACGGAATAACTTGAAATGATTGCTAAGATCTTACGGGTGATTTGTATTATAAAGAGCGCGTCAACATGGAGTCCATTAATCAATTTATGTGTTTTTATACATGAACAATATTTCCAATAATTTGTGCACCATAGTAACGGTTTTCAATATCTGAAGGTTTGAAATCGGTCAAAAAACACTGAAAGTTAATCATCACTTTTTTTATGCAAAAATCTTATTGATTTGTAAAATTTAAGAAAGTTCTAAGGCATCTCTTAAACACTAAGGGGCGTCAAGCTAGAACTGAATGGTTATGAGATAGGATCTTGATCTCATAACTACTCAGTTCTAGCTTGACTATGTAAAATTCCAAAGTATGATTGTTTTAAAAGCTCTCCTTTAACATATCACTACTGCATTCCTGGTAACGCAGAACTCATCATAGTTCGAAGTCTACACGGTTCTCTTGATACTCACACTGAATTACTCTTTGTATGCTCTATGAGTTCTATGTCAGTATACTATAACAAGAAGATCAATAATCTACGGTTATATGAAATTAATGCCCGTAATAATGAAGCTGATTAGGTCTGACAAGGAAGATTTAATCAAACTAAACATATTATTTGTCGACTAATTGTCATTGAATAAAATGAAATTCTCTCAAACATCTAGTAGTAGAGGAATTTCAGATGGAAGAACTTCTTATAATCCCATTGTCAAACTGTTGTTACATTAAGGGGCACACCTAGTGTGAAATTTCAAAAAAATCAATTTTTTTTGGTTCATATTTCGGTAGATTACACTTTTAAACCTTTTATTAAAATGTCACATCAATATATCAAATAGTTTTTGAGTTATAGCAATTTAAAGAGCAGCCGCTCGGTAACAATGAATACGATCATTTTATCTTTAAACGCGTTTTTCTCGAAACATCATTTTCCGAATTTGCTGCAGTGATTACTCAAAAACAAATGATCCGATCACTCGAGTTTTTTTTTTACATGTTCTTTATATAGTTCTCTGTACAATGACCTATCGATTTTTGACCTGATCAAAAAATCGAACCAAAATTTTCGGTAAAATTCGACTATTTTTTTTAAAAAGGAGAATTTTTAAGGAGAATTTTTCTTAGATTTCGTTCACGGAGAAGGCCGGAATCACTGCAGCAGTGAAGGACCTTTTTTTCGCGCCGTTGGAGATCGACTTAAAAAATATTAAATTTTTTTTTCAAAAACTTCACTGTATATTCTTGAAACATGTATAAATATATTCTTAAAATTTCGAAATAATTGAAAAAGTAGTTTTTTTAATAAAAATTCCCAAAAATCACCTTTTTTTTAGGCCATTACACTAGGTGTGCCCCTTAAATACTACCGTAGGCAGAATATCTCATATCGGCAAGTAAACAGTCGACATTTATTTGAATCTTCTTTTAAGGTATGATCCTGATAAAACTTACTTTAAAGGGCGTAAGAAAATTATTATATTATTTAAAATATATATACATATATATATATATATATATATATATTTATGAGTACCGATACCATATAGTCAAATCAACTAGTTTTATAATACTTTAAATAATAATACCAAGACAGCTGTTGTCAGATAATATTCATATTCTTAATAAATCTTCATCCTAAAAACTAGTTGGATTAAATGTGTTGTTCCGTCTAGAGAGGATCTAGGTGTAAACTGGCGTATCCTGATTAGTCTAACGTTTCTGTGATGGAGTAAAAATGATTGGAACCTACACTTTTGGTGTGTATTTGACCGAGTTTATAGTTTTAGACATATTCGCCCATTTTGTGGATGTTGAGGCGTGTTTGTAAATGAATATAGGCAGACATTTGTAATTGCCTGGAGCGTAATTCGTTTTTCATAGTAGGAGCTTAAATTCATGATACTCATTAACTTGTCAACTTAAATTAGCCCTCGAATATAGAGAGATCAGTACCATTTAGGTACCAAACAATCAAAATAGAAGCAGTAGTATACATATTCAGGCGCTGAAGCTATTTTTGTACAAAACTGTATATTTTCCTTGCTAAGGTCTACAGAATTTTACTATTTTGAAACAAAAACTCGCATTTCTTAATAAAAAAACCTCCTCAAAGTTACTTTAAACTGAGTACCTCTACTAATATTAAAATAAAGCAAAAATTGCGCAAATAAAGTTGTACAACGAACTTAAATCAGAAATCTGCGTTTCAAAAGGTTAGAGTGCCCATTTGAAAAAAAAAAACGAAAAAAAAATATTCCATTTCTTCGCAACTATCATCGTAATGTTCCTTTGGTTGTGCCAAAAAAGTTTTTTAAGAACCTCAAAGTGAATTATAGCGGCACTGATGAGTTCCGTAAAAAGTTTCTAAACAATTGAAGATGAAATAGTAAGAAAACGAATCAATAAGCAACCACCGAAGGCGACGCTTTAAAATATGCATCCAATCAAATAAACTTTCTCATTATCACAGGCACACACACACACGCAAACTATCGAGTTAACTGGCGCGAGGTGGAGGCGACAGGTAGCAACGCACCTACACGTAGGTATAAAAGAGGGCATGAGTACAATACACACACATTTGTATTGTGTAAGTGTGGGTGTGTTTGATTGCAGCGCCTCTACCGAGCCGACGGCCTCCAACGAAAATGTCCTTGCGACGTTAGGGGCTGTACGCTCCTATCCATGTGGCAACAAATGCCAAAAGTCATATGTTGGTATGCGGCGGTGAGTAGGCGCCTCGGCCGAGCCGAACGCGCGATTTTCCAATTGAACAATTCCGACAATTAAGCATAAACGACAACCTATAACAGGTCGGCAATGCAAGGACACGTGCTGCGCAGAATCCTACCAAACCGCAATTGGTCACTCCCACAAACGACAATGCGATGGATATCCTTGCTGTATAACGGTGAACAATGCAGTACGGTTAGTTAGTGCAGTAGCGTAAGAGCGAGAAGAAGTACTGCTGAAGGTGCAAAAGGAAACCGAGGAAAGTCATTAACAACGTCAAGCAACGAAGTTCGCCGAAGACATTGCACGAACTTACTAAGATTTTATCCAACTTGCAGTACTTGCAACTTGTATGCCAAGTGGCAGAGAGAAAAAGAGCGCGCATGTAAGAGCGCAGTGGTGAGAAAGAGCGCGCACAACACATCTGCGTCACCGTTCTGACACATGTGGGTCAGCATAGAAGATTTGCCACCTCCACTGCTGCTGCCTTCCGTACCCAAAACTTGTGGTCGAAGTGTCAAAAAGCATTGTGCTAAGAAATCAAAAACAACAAAAGTACACACTAGGAGTGAGAATCAAGAATATTCATACCCTACGCGTTGGAAATGTGCGCCAGCAACGCCAGCTAACTGTTAATGTGAGCGTCGCTGCTGGCGTTGCACGCCTTGAACGCGGCTACGTCGCTGCTTATCACACAGAGCACGCTGCGTGCTCCTGTAACGGTATGTGTGCGTGCTGTGGAGAGAGCGCGAGCACGTGCAACTGGAATCATACAAGTGGGTGCGCGGCCTCCACACCAAATTTCCGCTTACAAATATGAATTCTCGTTTATTAATCTTATATGGTTTCTGATAATAATTAAGGAAATACATCCGCTGTGAAATGTTACACATGTGAGTTATGAAAAAATTGAGAAATGCTCTCTTTTTAGTGGAACAGAGTAGTGTGAGCTTCCTTATTTATTTTCACCGTTGGAAATGTTTTCTTTCTTGATAATTATTACTAAAGGGTAGCGTGAACACTCTCTCATCAGCTGTGCAACAGTCAACCATATTATTCATACTGTTTAAGCAGTCTCTAAAATTATCGGATTTTGGGAATCTCTACTGTTTTTTGAAAAATTAAAAGTTAAGCGAGTATCTTTGATATGAATATATGATTATTTGGACATTCTCAAATATTAAAAAACTTTTTTAATTTTGTATGGTGGCAACTCTACGAAATCATCATTGCCGAAACACATTTGAACATCTGGATCAAAATTCTAAAATCTTAAACCCAACTTGGTTAGTAATTGCAATTTTATTTTTAGTAAGGTGGCAACTCTGTTCGAAAATATTTTTCTTTGCTCTGACACAGTTTCTTTTTATAGTTTTGCTATTAAAATATCCAATTAATGTTCTTTAAAAGTTTTGAAAATTTGAGAAAAGTGGCAACCATTTCAATATATTTAAAATTTTAGAGCATGGCCCACTTGTAAATATACCCACTAATACCGTAAATTTTTATAAAAATTGCTTAAGTATAACAAGGAAGACATGTCTCCTGTGTTTTAGACGTGCGTACGCTCCGAGGACCAAATATAGACTCGGACCATTATCTGGTCGCAGCGAAGATACGCACCCGCCTCTGTGCAGCAAAGAATGCCCGTCAACAAACACAAGGAAGGTTCGACGTCGAAAAGCTGCAATCGCAACAGACAGCCACGAAATACTCTACTCGACTTGCACTCCTGCTCTCTGAGAGCACTCATCAGCATCTCGGTACAAGGGAACTGTGGAACGGCATCTCAAACTCACTGCGTACCGCTGCAGCCGAAACAATTGGTTTTCGGCAACGACAAAAAACAAGCTGGTACGATGAGGAGTGCCGTCTCGCAGCGGAGAGAAAACAGACTGCCTACCTCGCAACATTGCAAACGACCACAACACGTGCGGGATGGGATAGATACCGAGAGCTGAAGAGGGAAGCGAGACGCATTTGCAGACAAAAAAAGAAAGAGGCCGAAATGCGTGAGTACGAAGAGCTTGAGAAGCTGGCAGACAGAGGGAATGCTCGAAAATTTTATGAAAAAATGAAGCGACTTAACGAAGGTTTCAAGACCGCAGCATCCTCATGTAGAGACCAAGGTGGTAATCTGGTAACCGATGTCCAGGGCATACTGGGATTATGGAGGGAACACTTCTCCGACCTGCTGAATGGCAGTGAGAGTACAACACCAGGAGATGGCGAACCCGATCCCCCAATCGATGACGATGGAACAGATGTTCCATTACCCGACCATGAAGAAATTCGAATAGCAATTACCCGCTTGAAGAACAACAAAGCAGCGGGGCCGATAGATTACCGGCAGAACTATTCAAATACGGCGGCGAAGAACTGATAAGGTGCATGCATCAGCTTCTTTGCAGAATATGGTCGGAAGAAAGCATGCCTGACGATTGGAATCTCAGTGTGCTCTGCCCAATCCATAAAAAGGGAGATCCCACAATCTGCGCCAATTACCGTGGGATCAGCCTCCTAAATATCGCATACAAGGTTCTATCGAGCGTATTGTGTGAAAGACTAAAGCCCACCGTCAACAAACTGATTGGACCTTATCAGTGTGGCTTTAGACCTGGAAAATCGACAACTGACCAGATATTCACCATGCGCCAAATCTTGGAAAAGACCCGAGAAAAGAGGATCGACACACACCACCTTTTTGTCGATTTTAAAGCTGCTTTCGACAGCACGAAAAGGAGTTGCCTTTACGCCGCGATGTCTGAATTTGGTATCCCCGCAAAACTAATACGGCTGTGTAAATTGACGTTGAGCAACACCAAAAGCTCCGTCATGATTGGGAAGGACCTCTCCGAGCCGTTCGATACCAAACGAGGTTTCAGACAAGGTGACTCACTATCGTGCGACTTCTTTAACCTGATGCTGGAGAAAATTATAAGAGCTGCAGAGCTAAACCGAGAAGGTACAATCTTCTACAAGAGTGTACAGCTCCTGGCGTACGCCGATGATATTGATATCATCGGAAGCAACAACCGCGCCGTTTGTTCTGCTTTTTCCCGCATGGATAAGGAGGCGAAGCGAATGGGTCTGGAGGTGAATGAGGACAAGACGAAATATCTCCTGTCATCAAACAAACAGTCGGCGCATTCGCGTCTTGGCTCCCACGTCACTGTTGACAGTCATAACTTCGAGGTCGTAGATAATTTCGTATACCTGGGAACCAGCATCAACAACACGAACAATGTCAGCCTCGAAATCCAGCGCAGAATAACTCTTGCTAACAGGTGCTACTTTGGACTGAGTAGGCAATTGAACAGTAAAGTCCTCTCTCGACGAACCAAAATCAAGCTCTACAAGTCGCTTATCATTCCCGTCCTGCTTTACGGTGCAGAAGCTTGGACGATGTCAACATCAGATGAGACGACACTAGGAGTTTACGAGAGGAAAATTTTGCGCAAGATTTATGGTCCTCAGAACATTGGCAACGGCGAATACCGCAGACGATGGAACGATGAGCTGTACGAGTTATACGACGACATTGACATAGTTCAGCGAATAAAAAGACAGCGGCTACGCTGGCTAGGTCATGTTGTCCGAATGGACGAAAACACTCCAGCCCTGAAAGTGTTCGATGCAGTACCCGCCGGAGGAAGCCGAGGAAGGGTAAGGCCTCCACTCCGTTGGAGGGACCAGGTGGAGAGCGACCTGGTTACACTTGGGATCTCCAACTGGCGCCGAACTGCGAAGGAGAGAGACAGGTGGCGCACTATCGTCGATTCGGCTATAACCGGCTAAACGGTTGCAACGCCAATCACATACATACAAAAAAATATAATTTCCACTCTTTAAACCAAACTTTTGGCTCACTGGGCTATGCTTTCAAAATGCCTACTCATATAGAATAACAGATAATAAATTCAAATAAATACATATACATATGTATATACAGTTAGATTACATTCCCATATGCAAAAACTGAAAACAACTACAAAAGTCATTTCGACTTATTTTTTTACACGTAGCATCTTTATCTCTCACTCTCCTTCGCTTTATTTCTATTATCATGCCTAATGATCGACGTTGCTTGTTTTGTGCTTTTCGGTTTTTATGTCATTTTACGACTGTTCTTTTTTATGTCTGCTTTATCGGCCAGTTTATTTGGGCTACGAATCGTCAAACATTACTTCGCGAACTTTGTTCCCAGTTGGGGCATCGCCTGCTACCTTCGCCGTAACCACGTACTCGTACACTCGCCGGATGTTTTAGCGATTGAGTAAGTGTTGTCACTGACAAAATATATATTAGGTTAGGTTAGGTTTTTATGGCATTTCATTGAAAAACTGATTTATATTTGTGGTTGTATTTATTTAGTTTTGTTATAAAATTTTTTAAGTGGTTTGTTTGTGGTGTAGGGGAGTAGAAGGTGACAAGGTCTTTCGTTTAAGTAGATTTTAAAATTTTATTACGGCATACATTCTGAAAAAGAAATTTATGTATTTTTGTTTGTTTTATAATTTCAAGAATAGTTTTAAAAAATTAAAATTTATATTAAATTTTAGCTTTTATATTTCATATTTTTTGTATGTAAGAGTAGTTAATCTCATTATTTTCAAAGTGACATAAGATTTTATATACAAAGTAAATAAACATTTTATATAACCTTACATCCCTCTGACATTTTTGAGATTATTCCGAAACTGAATCCAATCCCAATTCGGTATATACTTCTGTCCGAATATTTTAGGTAATATTTAAAATGTATTACCCAGCTGTTGATTTTTAAAATAATTGTCAAAATCTAGAGAAAGAATTTATTCTGATGTTCATTCTGGTTTGTAAGATAATATGAAGCTGAATACAAATAAGATGAAGAAACTATAAAATCTTTATCTCGAAAATCTTAAGTTACCGAGGTCTCTCCAATATCCGCAGTTGTCTATCGTTTTAAGTGAAAAATTTTGTAAAAAATGTATTACCACAAACTACCGGTTCGAAGCATTTTGAAATAAAAAGGTCTTATATTAAAAATAATTCACTTTTAAACTTCTGGAAAGTCTATATGAATAAAGAGGACTCGATAGGTAGTCACAAAAGTGAAATTCGAATATCCAACAGGGATTTGTTGAAATAGAATTTTCTTTGGTTGTATTGTAAAAAAAAAAGTCTCATAAATATGGAGAAGACACAGTCCACTACTGTTACCATACCTTTAGTTTTAAACGACATTCGTTGCATAACATATAATGGTTCTACTAGAAATTGGGCATGTTAATCTAAGGAAAGTTAGAGACGATTAGTTAAAACATCTTAAATTTTGATTTTTTAGAACTTAAGGGGTTACATGGGTTTCGTGGGTTTAAAAAATCGATTTTTTGTTTTCTCGGCTTATTAATTTCTACAACATCTCAAAAATATTATCCTAAATTTTCAAGTCGATCCGAATAATAGTTTCTGAGATACAGCCTTTGGAAGGTCGATAGTTTATACTTTCAAAAATATCCTGTGAATGCGGCAAGGTCGTAATAGTTTATGAATGGCAGCGTTCTAAAGGGCGACTGCTCGCAGGTATAAGCAGCTATAGTCGAATCTTTAAACGCGTTTTTCGACGACTTTTCTCAAAATTGCTGACATCATAACTCAACGAGAAACTGACCAATGGATTTTAAATTTAAACTGGATATTCTTGATTATATTTACTATACAATAACCTATTAACTTTTTGGATTGTTGAAAATTTTACAGTTGGCATTAAAAAACCTACCATTTCTGTTGGCTACCCAGAGGATACTTGGTCTAAAACCGGAAGTCGTGAGCTGCTTGAACCATGTGGAGAAGAATCGTTTCTGGGCACTCCCAAGTGAATGACAATCAAAAACTTTCCTCACTTGCGTGAACTTCTACACATGATCCCATCCTCCTTTACTTCAACTTAATACCCTTTTTGAATTTTTAAGTTTGAGCTACTCATTCGGCCGAAATCATGTTAGCAGTTAGGTATCTTTTTTTGGCACCTCCCAAGGCAGCACATAACTCCGTTATTTTCCAATATTTTTGTAAAAAAAATCTATACTTTAAGATGCTGAAAATATACCATATTATATCCAAAAAACTGCGAACCATTCGATCGAGCACTTTCTTTAAAAATATTCAGAAAAATCGCCTAATTAATCATGGGTTACACTAGTATAGCCCCTTAAAATGGAAAATATATCATCCATACACTTTGTTCAAAACCATTAGATTTGAAAAATAAATTTTGTTCAAATTTTTCGGCTCAAAAATATGTTCCGGAAAACCATTGTTAGCTGTAATCAGAAAATCTCAATGTGTCCAAATTAAGAGTAACACCAGTAGGTGCGCTCTTTGCCAGCAAATATCTCTTTTAACTTGATGTTATTGAAAAATATTTATTTATTTTATTTATTATGCGCTCCATAGCATTGAGTTTAAAGTTTCAAAATAGTGTTTTGCAAAATTGGTCGTTGCCGTTATGTTGAGATGGTGGACGTGAATGTCGAGCAAATATTTTATTTGATTTTATTAGGCCGCCAAATGCAGATGCAAATAACAGATATATATACATTCAATTATATATGTATATAAATATATATATATATATATATGTATATGTATTCGATTTTTATGAGAGTAGGCAGATAGATGAGCATGAATAGCAATTTACATATGTATATGAGTATACGCTCTCCGCTTTCAGATTACCTGTATGCAAATGATGTATGTGTTTTCAAACACAGGCGCATACATACATATGTACATATAAATATTATCTAAGTTTGCTTTGTTGTGCTTTTTCAGTTCTACTATGACAACATAGTTCTCTAAAGCTAGCTAGGAAAGAAAAATAGATAGGAAAAAAGTAGAAGAGAATTAAAAATTATATATAAATACCTGTTGAGTGTATGGAGGTATGTATATTTATTATAGCGCCTATATCTGACTATATGTTAGTATAAAAATAAAGCAAAAAGCAAAGAAAAAACTGTATTTAATAGAAAGTCAATTGTTATATTGTCTTCAATTTGCGCGGTGAACTTGAAAACCACGTGTTTTGCCAACGTAAAAACTCGTCAAATGAATTGTGGACGATGAATTCGCAATCTGTTGGCAGTGAGAGCGCATACAACTCTCCTACACTCACAAATACAAAAGCATTGCTGGCAGTTGGCGCTGTTTTATGCCTACCTTGGCTGCTGCGGCGTCGCGTTGTTGGCGCTCAATGGTGGATCGCACCAACCCAACCCCTCCACCAACTAACGGCATCGCCGTGCTAATGATGGCGTTGTGGCGATCGATTGTATGAGGTCTGCGACGTCATCGCTATCGTTAATCGCCAGTCGCGCTATGCGCCGAGGTTATCTGGTCGTTTCGCATACGGAATTTCGCATCGCTTTCGTTCGATTAGCGATCGCCTGGCTGGTCGGCTCACTCGCTGGCCGGCTGACTGTCTGGCTGTTTGTAAATTGTATGCGACGCGTTTGGGCGGGCGTTGGCGGTCGACGGCCGGCGGTGGTGGGCAGCCGGCGCGCCGACAAGCGCCCATAAGCGGAAGTTGAATTCCACATTGGCGCTTGAGTTTTTCAAGCTAATGCGCACTTTGATCATGCGCATTTTGTATTAGCATATCAGCGTTCCCGAATGCCCGCACAAACACACACGAACACATACACGAACACATACACCAACAGCATTCTTCGTGCATACATTCACACGCTGTTTGGTAAATCTATGTTTGTAGGAGTGATCGTGTGCTTTTTATTTTTTTTTCGTCTGTAGTTTTGCGAATGAAAACAACGCTCGTCGTGTATTGTTGCTTGTGAGTATGTAAGGGAGTGAGTGTGTTTGTACAAACTGTTGGGTAAACATTGAAATAGTTTTCTGTTTACTAAATAAAATTAAAGTGGCTGTTTGGCGATGATCCATTTCGGCGGCTAAAGTGGCAAATAGTGAAATGCAACTGCCAGTAGGTGATTGGGTTTACAA
Source organism: Zeugodacus cucurbitae (assembly GCF_028554725.1). NCBI lineage: Eukaryota > Metazoa > Arthropoda > Insecta > Diptera > Tephritidae > Zeugodacus > Zeugodacus cucurbitae. The sequence goes on from NC_071667.1 coordinate 71,016,437, forward strand.
ACGACATATACATATAAAACACACGTGTGTTTGTGTGTATTTGAGTGGGTCTAAAGTTAGATAGAACTATTTTTGCAATTATAAAAAGCACGAAAAGGGTTGAACTATTATTTTTCTTAGAAAATATTTTTGATGACTAATCAATTCTGCTATTTTTGCTTCCTCAGGTATGTGGTTTTGTGGTGTAATTTAAGCGATTACGTTCATTTCGGGCATGTGCTCCTTTCGATTTGTCGCTGAAAATGCCGTGAAATAAAGTGATGGATATTGTGATGTTTCGGAATAATTGGAATGATTCCCAGCTCTTTGATAGTACGTATACAATTTTATTCACCCAACCATTGTTCGAAACATTTTGAAATAGTGGTGGTTGAAATGATTAGAAAGTTGAGATGAAGACCAAAAGTAAAATATTTTGAAAGTAAAATTCTTGGAACCAAATATGCATGAAATCGGTTCGTATTTTTCTCTAAGCTTCAAAATGTGTATTAATTGAATCTCCATTACTTCGGTTAACTTTGAAGCCTTAATATCGGTTTGATCTATTATAAAGGAATTTATTAATTTTCATCCGACAGATTGACTTTAATCGGTATAATTATATAGGTTAGGTTAGATTAGCCTGTTAAACCAGTTATTATTCTTAGCGATACCAGATGAAGTGTCGTCACCTAGTCAATGCGTAGTAGTCATCTTTAAGAATGCCAGCTTGACGCGAATTTTAAGAGATAAAGCCGACCCACTCTAAGTATCTACTTTAATTTCTTGTACTGTGGAGACCAAACGCCTTGCTAACGCAGGTCAACTGCACAAGAGATGCCCCTTTCTTTGTTTGGTGCCCTGCTCCCTTGCATTTTTCGCGATCTGACACCCCCATCCTATAGGCATGCGCCGCTACTATGTAGGCAGTGACCAGAAGGCATGCCATGCCCATCATGCTCTTATAACCACTTCTTTCGAGCGTCAGCGGAAATTAAAGTATATTTTTGATCAGCCCCTTTACACATGATCTTTGCGATTTGCAACCCTGAAGATCCTATATTAGATAATAATTAGAAAATTAATATGATACATCCACAGCTCCGTTTAAGAATAAATAATGCAGTCCAGTGGAGAAAACTCTTTCATTTAAAAAAGTAATTGATTTGACCAAAACAAAAACACTGTATTTGAAACCTTGCGACAGGCAAAGTTTAGGACCTTCAAAGTCTAAAGAAAGTATTGAATATACAATTCTCCCTTAAATTGTTATTATTATCAAATCGATATAAAACTATTTATCAAGGTTGCATACAATTGTTCTCAGATTTACGCACTCGATTGAGTCGAGACTCGAAGTTTGAATTTTATATGGACAAATTATTATTTCATTAGAATTCACTTCAGAACAGTTTAAATAACCTTCAGAGAATATATTGTTTTAGAGAAGAAATATTCACAATTTGTAAAAAAATATCTGAATAATCACATTAACTCTTCTGAACTTTTTCATTTGAGTAGATTTATCGTAATACAATTGAAGCAAAAAGTATACAGATATAATAATTCTCAAATCTTTCGCTTTCACGTGGGCCACAGTAGTAACCTTAATCCTATAGGCGCCACGTTTTAACTATAATCGGTTTTTTATTTATAAGCAGCAATTTAAAAAACTCAATATTTCTCGAATCCTAAAACCCGTTGTAATAAATCTCCGATGGGAGATAATTAAATTTTTTATAGCAGCTCATTTTTTCTATTAAAACATTTTCATAAAATTCTTCTGGGGGCAATTAATTTCCAATAATATTCTATAATCCCAGACAGGTTTTCTCATTTAATTTCTAAACCTGAAATAAATTAGCAATTTTGACTTCCTCGATGAAAATAGTAAAAAAGGGCTAAAACGCTTGCTATTCTCCGGGCGCATTTATAATTATGGACATTCACAATAATGTATGTGTGTGTGAGTGTGTAAGCGTGTAAATATGCTTAGGTACTCGTATATCTATTTCCACACTCATACATATTTATAAGCTTACATAGAGTAAATGCTAAGCAGGTTCAAAACCCTACAAACAAAGTTGTGAAATAAATATAGAAAAAAGCGAATAATTAAAAATTCATAAAGTACTGGCACGCGTGTCAAACGTGACTAAGCGCTGACACTAGCGAGTTTATGACTGCCTTAAGCCGACTTGGCAGTTACAATTATATGTATTCATATACTATGTAGTTGTAATCGTACATATAGTATATTGGCGACCGATGTTTATCCTTCATAAGTATTTAGCTTCCATGCCATGTTCAAATTCAAATTACGCCGCTTGAAGGCCACGCAAGTGTTGAGCTCGATGCTTATCAGTCGTTCATTTATCTAATTTCAATTAAGTTATTAATAGTCACAAGCTTGGAATTGTGATTTTTTTGTAAACGAGTGATTTGACTTTTGCTTTCGTTTTATGCTTTACATACATATGTTCTGTGCTTATAATTACTTGAGATTCACATAGAGCTGAACGATATTTGGTGACCTTTTGTCATATATCTTGCTACTATAGATTCGTTAATCAAACTGTAAGATAAGAGAGAATTTTGCTCTACATCTCTTTATATATGGGTTGTGAGAGCGGTCATTAATTGTTAAATTATATAATTATTTAGTATACAGTATTTGTTTATAAGACTCTTCCTAGTACAGTACTAAACTACTTCCGTAAGAAGAACCCCTTTAACATATAGTGGTTTCCTATAACAATGCTGAATATTGGATTCATAAGGAGAATATCGAGTTCATACTTCCAAATACAAGTAATCTACAGCTGAAAAAGTTTCATGCAAGATTTGGTCTAGAATAGTACAATAATTAGTCACAATTCGCTCTGTTATATCATGCCATGTTATTTTTGTGAGATATATTTGGAAATGGATTCGGCTATAATCGCTTAAAGCGGTACCTACGCCAAATATATATATATATATATATATATATATATATATATTTGGAAATACTAACTATTGAACAACGTTTACAAATTGTTTAACTTTGTTAAGAACATTCTGTAAATAATGTGTTTTACGCGCTTCGCTCAACTTATGGTCAACATAAGAGGCCGCTCAATGGGTCTGTAAACAAGTAACATTATCGCATTTGGAACGAAGAGCAGATCCAGGAACTGCCATTTCACTCAGAAAACACAACGGTTTGGGAGCCGGTGGAATCATCGGTCTATATTTCTTCAAAAATGATGGCGGTGAGAACGTAACCGTCAAAGTGTACCGTTATCTCGCCATGATAACCGACTATATTATGCCTGAAATTGAAGTTCGTGAGATTGAAGGCGGCGCCACTACCCACATATCGCATCAAACAACGGAATTATTGAGAGAAAACTTCGGTGACCAGATAATTTCACATTTTGAATCGGTCGATTGGCCATCAAGATCGTGTGATATCACACCGTTAGACTTTTTCCTGTGTTGATAAGTCTAAAGTCTATGTAAAAAATACCGCTTCGATTCAGGCCTTGGAGCAAAACATCACGCTTGTCATTCGCCGATTACGAGTTGAAATGATCGCATGAGTCATTGAAAATTGGAGTTAACGGATAGACAATCTGAGACGTAGCAGTGGCCAACATGTGAAAAAGATAATCTTTAAAAAATAAATGCCTAATAATGTTCTTTCGAATGATAATAAACATTCCCCAATAAATTTGAATTTTCTGTGTTTTTTCTTTAAAAAGTAGGGAACCTCGAAATAGATTACACTTTAGTCATTCTAAATATTCTTCATTATCATCAACATGGGTTTTCATTAATTTGAATTAATTTTGAAAGGAATTTCTATAGTACGAACAAGTCTGCTCTAAGATATATAATGGAGTTAATTTCTTCTGGTTTAAAAAAATTATAAACAAATTAATGTCAGCTCTAAAACCTTTTAAATGCTATCGTATATAATGTTATGCGATTTTCTTTAACCCTTTCTTACCTTTGAACCTCTTGTTCTAAAGCAGATCCCTTTTCTTCAGTCAGTCAAATGTCGATCAAGAATTGCTTGAAGACAGATCCAGATTTTCTTCATAATTTTTCAGTTATAGAGAGGTTTACCGTTAGTGTTAGATATTTGGTGATGAAAGCTCCATCCTGCTGATGAAAGAGTCCTTAAATGAGACAGAGAAAATTAAATGCTTTAGATAGATGTATGGTAATATCAGATGTTTCGTAGGGAATTTTCTACTTTGATTGTTGAAAGCTAATATTTGTCAATTCTTTTGTCCAAAAACAATATAATATAATATTTTCGAAACAGGATCTCCTCAACACATCCAATAATTTCTTATTCTCGAGATATTCAAAGATTTCGTTTAGATCGTTTCCCAGTGAGAGAAATATTAATGGCATTTAATAAACATAATAACGGCATTAACGATCTATGAAATAGACAACTCACGACGACGACTTTCAAGGATTTGTTGTTGTTATTTTTATAGAAAATTGCGATTCAATTATTTAGTTCTCACGCTGGAAAATTTATGATTACTATTATTTATTATAATATTTTTACAAGCAAATTGATATGACGCATTTACTACCAGCTCCACATGACGGAAGCTACAAGGTGAGTAAAATACTATAATTAATAGCAATTTAGTGGGAGCATCTATGCTCACCGTTATGTTGGCTAAAATGCTAATGTGACTTATGCACAATAAAATTATACTGACTATAAATAATAATATTTAATTGCTTTAATTACTATATACATACAAACATATGATTAAACGTATATGTATGTACAGATGTGTGCGACAAAACCAGTCTTTGACATATCTTTCATTAATTATGCAAACTTTTTCTACGTTTTTTTTTCACGCCGATTGCGTTTCGTACAGCGAGACCCACAGACCGCGACAGAGACTGTGCGCTGCGCATGAAGCGTTCTGCCCAAAGCGTTGAAATATTGACCTTCTGGAATAAGTAAAAGCTGGTTGAGTGCGCACGCAGCTTCACTTCACTTAAGAATCTAATTATTGGCACACAAACAGACCCACATACATATATGTGTATATGTATAAACACGTGTGTCCAACTTTGTCAAGGCGTCACTGGTGGTGGCGGCGATAATTTGCTGAACTGAATAACCTTCGCGTGTTTGTACTTACCATATACACTGTAAAAAATATATATGATGAATGTCGAGCATTTATTTCGCAGTTGGAAAGCCGATGATCGAGCAAATAACATTTGAGGGGCTCGTTCGCCATCGTCTTGGTGTTGGTAGTTGTAGAAGATGGCATTCTCTGAATTCTTTTTGTGTAGCTATTATGTATAAGAAATCCGTTGAAAGAAGACAACACATACTCGTACTCAAAAAGTACTTTCTATATATTTACATACATATATATAGATACCTGCCTGTTTTTGGGCTTTTGTAAACACACACCACACACATATATAGGCATTCATATGAGTAGCTATGTCGTTGTGCTTGTTCGTTTGCAAATTAACCGAGTATCTGCGAGTACGCTCGAGTCGATCTGCTGCTGCTACTGCTAGAAAGAAGACATGAAATGAGGAAGGCAAGAAAGACAACAATAACAACGCATGAGTGTTTAATTATATTTATTTAATTTTTGTTGCTTAACGAACGAGAATATTTGCGCATTAAATTCTTATAGAAATGTTAATATTAAACATTTTTTCGTATTCGCTCTTTCACCTACATAAATTTCTAACATACATATATACATATACATATATAATAGTGTGTAGCCGTAGAGGCTGTTATAATAATTTCTAATAAAATTTGGAAGGAAAGCGTGCGAGTCAGTATTAATTAAAAATAGGTATTAATAAATAAAGCAGGATGATACATGGATTATTTTTTTGTAGAATAAGTAGAAAATGTTCGAAAGGAAAATGAAATAATATATTTATTGAGTTATGTATGTAGGATGGGTGTGTATGCGGGGGTTAGCAGCATTCACGAGATCATTCTAGCGTACGATTTGTCTGGCGACTTTGTGTTGAGGTTTTTTATACTTCTATTTTGTACATACTATATACATATATATGAGTATACTATTTTACAAATCCATTAGATTAGATTCGATTTTATTAGAGAATCTTACTGCGACCTACGGTCTATTGTGCCCTCTCCTGTTTACCACAGAATATCATCCAGTCCTGTAGCTCTAAGAAAACTTAGTAACACTGCAGGGCTGGTTGTCGCGATACTTTCCCTTTGGGTATATAGAGACCACATTGCCTGACTCCTTAACCCCGTAATCGCATGACATTCCTGGAGTAGGTGCTCAGATGTTTCCGTTACCAAATCACAGAATCTGCACAGGTCCGTTGAGCAGATCCCGAGTTTGTTCAGATGACGCCTTAGTTGGCGGTGGCCAGTGTAAAGTCCCACTAGTTGTCTCATTTTGTTTCTTGGGAGCGCAATAAGTTGCTAGAATCTCTTGCGGTTGTACCCCCCTAGAAGCAGTTTGGAGTGGCGAAGTCCCTGCAATTGCAGCCAGTAGCGATTCCTACTTACCAATTCGCCTTCGAGTAGTCCATTTCTGAGTGCTTGTGGACCAACAGCAATGAAGAGCTCTGGCCCTACTGGTCTGGCAGCAGCGGCCTTCCTAGCTAGCTGGTCTGCGAGTTTGTTGCCTTGTATACAAATCCCTTAAGTTTTTCTACTGAATATTGATCTATGGCATTGTATTTGTTTGAACGTAAGTTGTATTGAACGCAACTAATCATTTTTGGATGATCTAACTGATCTAAAATACTCCGAAAATTGTTTAAACTCCTTAAAGATATTAAAAAATGTATATATAATCCGAACAGTATTGTTTGATTTTAAATAACCCTCTATAAATATCAATGTACTATGCAAAAGACTCTTTAAAACTTATACACATATGTATGCATCAAAAGCTTCTCCATGACACTTTGGTTTTCTTGGTCTTCCATGGGAAAGTTTCAACCCAATCTCCAGGATGGTTCACATGTAAAATTTTTGAGAGATTTTCATCTTGACAACTGCACTGCATATTCCTGAGGAAAAGCTCTAAAGTTTCAGGAAACTCAACTCATGCGCTGTGTTCTGATGTATCTGTCCTATCTCTAGATTATTTATCAGGCAGTAAACTGAGATAAAAATTGGTTAAATTGCCTTTACATCGAGCTTTTATTTGACCTGATACTCGACTATTTCAAAGCTTCCTAGGCAGTATTTTCTTTAAATTTGACGTTTCGACAACAAAGCCCTGAATCAACGATGAATTAATCTAATTTGTTATTAAAAAATTTAATATATTGTATCTAAGAATTTTTCTAACAGTTTTTCGTTCCAATTTCATTTATTCGAAAATCTAGAATTCGTTGAAGAATCGTGGCTTTATTTTATGGGTGTCATCAATTGTTTACGTGATTTCGGGAAATCAATCAATCCTCAACGTAAACAAGAGCCCTCAATAGTTCTAATACTTTTCCTTCCATCTCATTTTAAAGTTTATGGGGACGTAAACCCGTTAGCAAATCTCAGATTTTTTCCATCTTAATTAGAAATAGTTGTACCAGGTTCCAATATTTTTAGGTGGATACTATGTAGAGGCTGCTTGACTTATATATGTAGTTAAAAGTCGTAAAGCTGTTACAAACAAAGTATTATGACCTCTTTCCTGACCCCTTTTTCCTTTCTGACCCTTTGACAATTTCCAGCCACCAAAAAGTGGATTTATATATCCGAGGTCTACTCAATCCACCTATAAAAACTTTATGTTATTATAAAATATCCCATAACTTCTCCACTCCCAACCATTTCTGCGACACCTGTGAACCACTGTGCCTGCTGAGCATAAAACGAAATACGCGCGCGATTAGCGCTACTCAACGTCAAGCAGAAAATAAACAAGAGAGTCAGTGGGCCCACTAGCCGGAGAGCGCGAAAAGCGAAATGAACACAAATATTAGCGCCCACTAAGCCACCGCCAGCAGCTTTGCGCCCACGGCCAGCGGGAAAGAATGAACACACTTTTGGAATGTATGTCAACGTATGACAGCGCCAACACGCCACCGCCAAAACGGCTTTGGTTTGGAAACAACGCGTGTGGGGCTCAACGTGTGTACGCGCGACTATGCGAGTGTGTGTGGCAGTGCTGGTGATGGGGACGCAAAGCGCTTTCGTTGTCCAAGGCAGCGCAGTTGGCGCAAGCGTTGAAGCTGCCGTCTCCACAACCGTCATGTGCTTGCTGGTGGTGGTATTGTCGACCGCGCGCTGTTTGCTGTTGTTGGCACTGCACTCGGTTTTGCAACCACCGAGACGTACGAGCCAGCCAGTTATCGTTAACGAGCTGGTGGAGCCTGAATGGCCAGCTCGTACGTACGTCGGTATGTATGTATGTGGTATGTGCATGCACAGCTATTTCGCCCCATATGGCGCTTTAGCCGACAACGAAACTTACGACAATGATTACGACGAGACGTCGGCTGATACGAAACGACGACGACGTCGATACGCCATCCACACGTTCGCTGTGTAATAAGCGGCGTTGCGTTGTTGGACGCGACGACGACGACGACGACGACGGCGGCATCCACATCGTAAGCGCTTGTGTGAAAATGAATCGTCGATTCAGTTTCGTCGTTGTTGCCTTCGTTATTGGCGTAGTGTGAATGCTGTTGCTTTTGCTGCTGCGCCCGTGGCGAGGCGGACTGTGACGCTTTTGGGATCCGCTGTACGAGTCAGTTGTCTGTTCGCATCCAACCAGAAAGCAAGTAGGGTCTGTACTAGAGTTTCTTCGGTAAGAAGCCACGAGGTCGTTCGCTGCGTTAGCAATTTGTGAGTGATATTTATTTTCATTACGACACATACGCATACGTACGCACATACATACGTACAAACGTACGATAGTACTACTACGTTGCGTTATAAACATTAATCGACATCGATGCAAAGTCGAAGTCGAACGAGTGGCGCAGGCAATTTGAATAGCAACCGGATTAAGTGACTGCCCAACTGACTGACGGACTGTCTGACTAAGTGAGTCTATAAGTGACGAATGTTGGCCCCAGCGGAAGTCTAATAAAAATTAATAATAAACGTGCATACAAAGTGTGAAAACTTACGGAGGAAAACCTTTTCAAGAATTTGCAAATTTCAAGCGAACGAATAGAACGAAACCCCGAAATGAGAAACAAAGAAAAATTGTATAAAAACACGTAATAGAAAGAACGACGAAAGAAAGAGAAGGAAATCACAAGCATACATTTTAAGTGACCGTGTAGCTGTGTCTCTCTGTGTTTGTGTGTGTGTGTGGCTGTGAGTGTTGGGTTGTTTGTGCGCGTGTGAGCAAAAAGCGCAAAAGGCTAAAATATGCGCGAAAGGCGAGAAGTGAAATGAAAATATCGGTGAACAAATGTACAATAAAGTAAAAAAGAAAACAAATAAAGAATTGCCCAGAAGGCAACACACCAATTGGCGGGCGTGCGGCAGGCGATTTTTTAGCGCAAAAAAAATTTAATTTTTATTTCTAAGTTCTCTAAAAAAAATCTCCAAAAAAGTAGCGAAAAAAATCGTAAATGTTTGCTGGTTGTATGCTTGTAGTGGCGCTGTGCTCTCTGCGCGGCAATAAATTCATCGACTCAAAGGCAAATTGCGCGTTCAACGCGATCACCTAATCATATAAATTTAGAATTAAAAAAAAACATATTTTTAGAAAATACTTTGCCGATCAAGTGCTGCCGTGAGGGAATTTGGTTGCCGCTGAAGAGAGTACCTGCCTACAAACGAACGTTTTAAAGGATGTTTTATTATTTTATTCTGCACTGTAAGGCGGAAATGCGAACAGTTTACGTTACAAAGCCGGCGATCGGTGAAGAAGAACTCTAGCAAGCGGCTTTGAGACCAATTCCTTTAGTTCTTGAGAGCGGTAGCGGTAGCTTTGAAAGCGCAAGTGGTTTGAGAAATATTTGCGAGTAAAAGTACAGATGAGCTCGACTTCGCCTCTTTATTCTTCGTTCTAAGGCCAAAACCGAAAAGTTTACGTTACAAAGCAAGTCATTTAGCTAGCGACTCCTAAATGAGTTCTTCAGAGCGATATGAACTTTGATAGTACATGTGATTTCAGAAATAGTCACGACTAGAAGTAGATGGGCTCGGTTTTGACTCTTTATTCTACACTGTAACCCGTAAAGTTTACGTTAAAAAGCAGGCAATCGGCGAATAAGACTTGTGGCGGCTCTGAAATCAATTGCCAAATGAACTCTTGAGCACTAGAGCGGCAACGGACTCTGAAAGTACAAGTGATCTCAGAAATGTTTGCGTCAAAAAGTACAGATGAGCTCGACTTTAACACGCCATTGTTGTTGTTTTCATTTTGTGAGTGAAGTAGCGATATATAGTTTGTAGACACAGTGTAGACTCCAACCATAGACTTCAACCATAGCCAAACCGCGCCAAAAACCACATTTGGAAATTACAATATTCTGCGGTTCCGCCGCGCATCTGGTGCGTGCTCCACTAGTGCTTCCCGCTTTTACGGTTTCGCGACGCCGCGGAATATATGTAATTATGCGCACAGCGAATGCTGCGAATTGATGACGTGACGCTTACACGCCTTAATTATGCTGTCATACTTTGTAAGCGCGGTGCGCTTGCGGCGGCATAAATTTGCATACCTTCAACGCTGAGGAGAGTATTGGTGACAGTCACAACATAGATTTCGCTTAAGTAAACCGCTATGATTTCCAAACTTCTTTACGAATTTCAACAGCCGGTCTCCACAGGCGCACATAACTTCAGCGATCCATTACTCATTACATTACTGATTACTTGACGCAGCATCGATCGCTGTCGCGTACTGGTACTGACTGCGTTGTTTCCTTTCTACAACAAGTAGCGCAGATACAATGCGTGTGTACGGTTGTGCGCGTATCTCTGATCGGTTGTGCTCTGCTGTGTGGAGAGATACAACAATACTTTGTCAGCCAGTCAACCAGCCAGTCAAGTCAAGTCCAGTCGAGCCGGTGAGGTAGGCACGTATGTGCTTATGTCTCTATATACTGTGTATAGTAAGTAGCCAGTCAGGCAGTCAGGCAGGCAGACAGTCGGAAAGGCGGTCAAGTAATCAGCCGCAGTCAGACAATGTACCGTGTCCGTGTGTATGCGGTCAGTTGATCGGCCGCTCCTGCGCTGCCCAGTCGTCCGCTATTTAGTAATTCTGCCACTCAATCGCCGCGTAGTAAAGCAAAAAAAAAGCAACAACAACAAGCAGCGAAACGAGTTTTTGCTTTTTTTCATCTACATCTTATCGTTTACTTTCTTCGCGGTGTGTCTTTTTTTCGTATCTGTATCTGAAGTGTCAGTTTAATGCCGAAGTCGGTATGCGATGTTGTGCTGGAACTGTGGTGTTTTGTATGTCTTGGGAAACCAAAAAGTGATTTTTTAAATACTTTTTTAACAATTTCGAAGAATATAAACAATAGAGTGTGTTTGCGAAACAGTAGAGAACACATAAGAAAGGGGTTTCCTTGCTCTTTCTTTCGTTACACTGTATAAAAATAATAATAAACAAATGTGTTGTGCTTCCAGGTGCTGCAGATTCTGAAGGAAAGTGTTGAAAATTAAAAAAGTGTGTGAAAAAAATAGAAAATTTAAATAAAGCGCAAGCCAACGGCTTAAAATCATAAAATTACAGAAATAAAAATAACAAAAAGAAAAGAAGCTACCGCTCTTCAGCCTAGTGATTACGGCTGTCGAGTTATTAATTGCTGAGTTTTGAGCGCTGTTAAATAATACCAATTTTCCCCCCTGGAAACCCCCGAAAAACGTGTCACATGTGTTTTGGTACAAAAAAGTGACAACAGACCTGACAATCAGCCATCAAAAAAGTAACAGTGTTAAGTAACAGAATAAGATAAATAGAAGAGATAGAAAAAAAACGTAACGAAATTACGTGTAAAAAGTGCGTACAAATGCAGTTTGATTGCGCGTGATAAATAAATAAATAAAAAATAAGTGAAAAGTGTGGCAAAGTGGAAACAAAAATTGTTTTTGGTATTGAAAATATATACAATTGTATTGAGCGAGGTTAGAGCGCAATGTTATAAAACAAAAACAAAACAGAAAAATATCAAATAATAATAATACAAATAGAGCGCGAGAGTACGCATCGTGAGAGCCAAAAAACCAAATAAATATTTGTATGCGGCCAAAAATTGCTGTATCACAATAAAAAAATAAGAAAATATTTTGCAACAACAACTACAGCTATTATCAGCGCTGAAAGAGAACAGCGGTTCAGCAAACATTTTAACGGCGTGACAGCGGTGAAGGTTATTATTCTGTAAGTATTCTACCTGTTGTCATTTGTGTTAAATGCTTAGAACGCATCTTATACTATACGTAGCAGTCGAATTTTTATAAACCGATAAGTGTTAAAAGTGTTGAATATTAATTATTTTGAGTAAACAGATATAATCTAGAAATGGCGTGCTACGGCATACAAGTAGGTGTTTCGCATGAGTAAATGGAAATATTTTTATTTGCATTTTATTAATATTTTAGACAAATTTAATTAGTTCATTGCCGTTATGTTAGTTTTTTATATGAATTCTACGCAAAAACTTGTCAAAAGAGGACCTTTCCAGTTCAAAACCTGGTGGAGTGTTCTTTCCTAGAATGAGTTTATAATTTTCAGAGAACACTTTTCAGTGATTTCCATAATTTTATTTTTCGCACAACTCATTATTTAATAACAAGCTTTGTTCTGTGCTGTGTCGACGATTTATTTGTTTTCAACAAATTTTCATATGAATTATATTAAATTTAATTAAAAACTAAAATAAGGAAACTCAACCTGCTTGTTACTGAGACTAAAATTTATTTGATTATTTTTCTGAAGTGATAGTGAATTTAAATCAAGCCCATGATAGAATACACTATTTTGTTTGAACATTTATTATTTTTATATTTAATCATAACTTGTAAAACAAAATGTAAAACGGAAAGTCTGATTTTAAATTGTTTTTCAAATTAGTGAATAAGTGAATATATAAAAATCTCCCCTTCAATGGATGTGATTCATTTATCGAAATATCAACATGATATTGTATGGATTTTCATGGAACATTATTTAAAAGATTTTGAAATACTTCGTATTAAAAATTCCTTGAAACGGTTTCTTTTTACTCTTCTGTTTTCGTACTTATTGCTGTGATACGTGCATACAAGTTCTTTCTTCTAACTAACTAAGAATCCTATACCTCATTCCTTAAGAAATCTAATTAGATTTCCGTAATATATCTTCGAATTCGAAATTGTTTGAATCTAAGGGAAGAACGATATTGCATTCCTTATTTTAATGTATATTTATTTAATCTAAACTGATGGTTTGTTTGAGACCTATTTCAAGCCCGAACTGTATTTCGGGAAATGTGATCAGTATTTATATTTTAGATTTTACAAACTTGAAATTTTCTCGAAACTAATGTAATGGGTTTAATATTTCACAAATCACTTAAAGGGTGTTTAAATATAATAGGTATGCCTGTAACACCGTATAGATTAGTGAAGTGAACTTAAGGATTCTCTTATTAGAAATTTAGTAGAGAACTCACTTACTACTTAAGTGAGTTAATTAGTAGTTTAGAACACATGGGTCATGATTCATATATTACAATTGTTATAAGAAAATCTAGAATAGTCTGACCCTTTGAAATGTTCAACATATTTAAAATGGGCCTTAAAAAGTCACTCTTAGAACAATTTAAGATATTGCTGTCAGGGCATACAATGAAAATTCCTATTGGCTGAATTTTGGATTCCAGAGAGGATCAGTTTTCGAAAATGTACTTCACTACATACGAGGTATATTCGTTCACGTTAATGATGCCGTTTTCGATCTTACGCACTAATACCAATAGTCGAAGCACTTCTCAAACTCGATATTTAGAATCACTTTTAGCTCTTTCAGCAACTTCATCTACATATGCATGTAAAACGACGACCTTTTAAGGTTCTTTTTATTTTTGGAAATACGAAAAAGGCACACGGACACAACCTCATCATAATTATACCTTTGTAAAATTTCTTAATAAATTATGTTACCAAATTCTGTTTTCATTATCTTCCAAATACAAAATTTTTGTAAAAAGTATCAAATATAGTTTTAGAATATGTTTGTTTGTTGGCTTGTAGCTTCTATAAATACCATTAGTTTCTATAATATTTTTAATAATTTCATAGTCAGATATTTGTAAACTAAATTCTTTACTCAGATTGAAATTAGGCGAACCTCCCATCTCTTACCTCACTATAAACCCCCATAATGTGTTCTATCAAAATAAATTGCTTTCGCTCGATTTCTTCCTCTTATAGAGCGAATTTGAGGATTATTACAATTAGAATAAAAGGTATACCCGCTTTCTTTCTTTTATTCCACTTGTTAGTTCGATTAGCTACTAAAGTACTGCGAATTGAAGAATTTATATCTTTAGTACACTTTAGTACAGGAACTATTTATAAAAAATTGTTTTGAAAGGGAATCATTTATAGAATATTGAATACAAATTAAGGAAATCTGAAATCAGTGTTTGAAATTTCAGTTGTATTTGTGGAGGTTTAATATTCATTACAGTTAATGAGATTGAAGAGATGTTAATCTAATTTTATTTATATTATTTATACTAATTTCGGTTAAATTTTGGTTTAAATTTTTTTTTAAATATCTAAAGCATTGTTTTTTTTAGTAAAATCACATTAAAAGAAAAATAATTATACTTAGTTCATTAAAATATTAATAAATAACTATGCACAAGTACTCACACTTTGTTAAGCTAAAACCTTGAAGTCTCAAAGAAAAGCATACCAAATAGCAAAATATAATAAAAACGTGGCCAGCACCGTTGAGCGGCGACTACTTAACCTCAATCACATCTCCCATACAACTTTGTAGTATCATCTGTTAATCAAGTGGCGAAAACGAAAAAACAGGTCCACATACAGACACATATGTACATACAGACCTATGTGCAGTTAAAAAGCCGGTAGTGTGAAAAATTGTAGAAAAGCAACAAAAACAAAAAAGTAAAAAAAAAAAACAAAAAATGAAAATAAATCTTCCGGACAAAAACAAAACAAATAAGTAAACAAACAATAAACGGCCTTCCGTAGCGGAGCAATGCGAAATGCAACGGCCGTATAGACGAAAGGGGGACAAATCCAAGTCGAAAGTGACGCAAAACATGTTGCTGATATGGATGAACTAGGGGAAAGGCACTGCACACACATACTCGTACATACAGACAAACACATTTTTGATTATCTTATTATTTAGTGGAGATTAATTTACAAAAAGCTGCGACTACGTCAAACGCGAAGAGGCCGAGGACCATGGCCGCGCTACTTAATGATGAAGAACGCGATTGACTGTGATGAGAAGAGACTCACTGTGAAACGACAACAGGAAGACACAAACATTTACCCCTGACGATCTACATAGATGTCTGTATGTAGGTATGTGTCAGATCTCTGTACGATCATTTGCATCTGCAGTGAGCGGGGTCTTCGTGAAGGGATGATAAATCAAAACGAGCAGCTCGAATCAGCCAAATGCCATTGCTACAGAACTGCCGTACAAGAGCCACAAAAGCCAAAACGAGACCGTCTGCTGACTGTTGGAGGAGAAAAGCAAAGACTTTGTATGCCTCCGTGTGTTTGTTGGAGCTTGCGATGAGTTGATGATCTTGTAATGTGATGGGGAACAGGTTTTCGGGCAAAAGTGAAAAAAATGTATGCCGCAAAAATGTAAAATAAAATAAAACCGAAAAGAAACCAGTAAAAGTGTGTTCAAAGAAATGTGGCAAAAGTGTGGAAGAATGCAGAAAGTGGAAGAAGAATTGTCTGTGTGTGTGCGTGTGTGAAAGTAACAAAATTGAAACGAAAACAACCTTATGAAAGGGTAAACAAAAAGTCAAGCGAAAAGCCAGAAGAGAAGAGTAATAAACATAAATTTGGCCGCAACAGATGCCAAGCGACGGTTTAAAATAAATAAAAAGTGAGGAAGAAAATAACAAAGAAGTTTTTACTAAAATTGTATAATGATCGCCGTGATTTATATTAGCCATATGCGGTTTAACATTGCTCTGGTAACACTCAAGTTAGTTAAAGACTTGTGAAAATGGATTGTTGCGGAGTTGTTTTACGAGACTAGGTTAAATGTGGTTTTGCTGGCTGGGTTCTGGTGGATTTCGCTGCTATGGTTCCTTTAGTAAAACTTCTGAATTTGGTAGATGCTTCTAGGATATTGAACTCCAATGTGATATGAAGAGTCTTTAATTCTTTCCGAACCTAAAGTACCACGTAAAGCACTTAACTCCTTCTTAACCTAAAGTAACAGGAGACCCTGTAGACAAGATACTCAAAATACCATAGATAACCTATAACTTTTACTGAACCTAAAGTACCAATGATACTCCTTACCTTTTTCTGAAGTAGCAGGTGACCCTATAATATTTTCTGAAACCAAAATAGCATGGATACCCTTTAACTCTTTCTGAACCTAAAGTATCATAGAGGTCCTATAACTCTTTCTGAACCTAAGGTATCATGGAAACCCTTTAACTTTTTCAGAACCCAAAGTACCATGTGGACCTTTCTCTTTCACTATGGAAGTTCAATAACATTCTTCGAGGTTATGTCTGCCATGGCAAACATTCCATACAAATTTAACGATCTCACAATATCGGCTTAAGAAACCACGGGAATCCACCATTAGTTGGCCAGCATCATGTTGCACCCACAAAAAATAGAAATAAATTTTTATATATGTATGTAGCTGACTGTGAGTCCAAGAGTAATAATTATAATACTTTGAAGACATAAAACGAAGAAAGCTACAGTGTTGTGTTGTTGCTCTCGACGGCAAGAAGAAAATTCATAAAGAATGCCGAAGAAGCGCAGAAATCGCGTGTTAAATATTCGCTTTATGACTACAGAGGCCTATGCGGAGATAGCGCACGCACATACCACGCTGAGGTATATATAAAATGTGGCAATATGTCTGTGTACTCACTGTCTGTGCCGGACTGCGAACACATTTGCGATCTAAGTATGGGTGAGTCGAAACATGTGACGAGGAAGAAGAACACATACTATGTACTGACAACGGCAAAATGTCGAAGAAGTCTGCCAGACTGTTGGGCAGGTGTGTGGAGAACAGGGAATAATGACACCGCAGCAAATAAAATACCAGCCAACACAGCCGCACAGAGGACCAATGGACCCTCTTAACCGAGCACGTATGTGTGTGCTCTGTGATACTGTTTTTTTTATGTGTATCATGCACCGGGGGCACTGTGACGAACCAAGAATGACAGTGATGATGATCACTGTCCGTATATAGAAATATATGTTTGTATGCACGATCTGCTGCTGATCATGACGGCCAGGCCAAACCCGAAATCACTGGCTCACTCTCTGCAATTTCACGGCTGTTTGCCGCAGTCGCGCCGTTTGTTGCGTCCGCTAAAGTGGGCCGGACGGCAAGGGGTGTGCTTACTTTGTATAGCTGCTGACTTACTTTGCTTGTGGTGTTTGTAAGCACGTTTGACGAGTTTTTTTTTCGTTCAGTGTGCGCTGCTGAAAAAATGTCTTATTTTATTTTGTTGATTTTCACGCCTCTTTCGTGCCGCATTCGCAGAGCTAAAGAGCGATCGAGCGCAAGCGAGCGAGCGAGCGAGTGAGCGAGCGAGTGATCATACGATTTAATCAAACGTCTAATCATTTTTACTGTTTTGATTGGAGCGCTAACGTGAGCGCAAGGTCTGACAGCCGCTAGAAAGCAAGCGTGAGAGCCTGAACTAACATTAGAAAAGTGAGCTGTGGCGAGAGCGAGTAATTTGTTTAATGGCGTATCTACTGCGCAGTTGAATTTCGTATTGAAGGAAAAAAAATCGTATAAATAAAAGTAAAAAATGTTAAATGAAATGAAATGGCAATGCTCGCAGTATGCGTGCCGCGCGACAGCGCCACGTTTAGCATTTACGGAATCGCTTGGCCGTTGTGTTTTATGTAATTTTTTTCTGCCACTAACCATTTGAATATTTAACTCAATCAAAAATTCAATATTCAAACACACACAAATATACACGTCTATTGCTGTTGATATGTAAATTAATAAATAGAGAATGCTGTGTCATAAAATAGTTGCGTCGAGTCGAGCGTGTGTCGAGAGCGCTTGATAGCGCTAGTGATCTGGTGATAGAGCACGCAGAGCAACTCTTTAGTAGACGGCGCTTTTATTTTTGTTTAATTAAATATTAATAAACTTTTAATGCAATAAATTATCAGCATGGAAAATTTTTACAGCAAAGAGGTGAAGTAAAACGTAGCAACAAATCAACAAAAGTAAGCAATGAATCGAAATACAAATGTATGCAGTACAGCGTTGTTGTAATATATTCTTCAACAGAAATGTTGTGCACACAGAAAACAGGTGAGATGTTTGCGGTTTTGAAAAATTCCTCAGCATTAACTTAAAATAAACATAACAGTTGTACGACTAAAAATAGCTACAAAAAAAATTCAAAATAAAAATACGAAAAAAAATTACGAAAATAAAATTAGAAATATTTATGTTGGGTAATTTCCTTATACACTTTTGTATATATATACATAGTTTTTTTTTGCTGTTACGCCCCCACTGCACGTCATTTACTTAGGTGTAGCGGCTGACGTGACTGAAAGACTCGGTACGCACATACATTTTTATGCCAGTAGTCGCTCGAGACACCTACATTTTAGCGCTTAGAGATTTTTGCAATACATATATGTTTTTAATTTCGGTCACAGCTGCGCAGCATAACCGGATCAGCTGGGAAGTAAGCACGTTTACTGCTATTTATAAAACAAGTGTGTGTTACCAATTACCGGAATGTAAACAAATGGCGAATTTCAAAGTGTGCTCAAGGTGTTTGAGGCAAGATTATTAAATTGCGATTTTTTGAGAAATGCAATTTTTCGAAGTATAAAATTAGAAAATTTTTTTAAAATTTGTTGAATGAAAAAAATAAAGATCGGGTAATGAGGACTTTATGATAACACCCAAAGAGGTTAAGCGCTTTCGAAGTTATCAAATTAAGACTAAGTGATTATATATCTATTCAATTCTTCAATACCTAACCAAACTTTTTGTTGAAACAACTCTTTGAGATTCTAGTTTCAGATTTAAGGTTTCAAAACCTAACTAGGGATCTCTCAAAATATTTCTTGAAGAATGTTTTAGGTATTCTGAGGTACTTTTCATTTTATTAGCGGCATATATAACCTTTCCTCACAAAAAATTATCACTGAGTACAGTAGACCTTCATATTTGACACAATTGATCTTATAGCACTAAAATTATATTTAATATAAAATCTGACCTTTTCATTCTTACCGCCATATTATGCATATTCCAAGAACCACGCCGCTATATTGCCACACCTCAAAACAGTCAGACATATTTGACTTTAGTGAACTCTTAAACCCAATACTTACCACTTCCCACAAAAAATAATATAAAAAATATGTCTGTTTCGACAGCATAACACACCCACGCACACGTACGAGATCAAGAGCGAGCCTGCGTATCAAAAATAATGCTATTACAGTGTTCCTACAACATCATCATAATGTATGGTTTGTATGGCCCACTAATTGGACTTGCCAACCTTGATGACCGGTGCGCACTTGTGTATGCCAATGGGCGCATAAAACTATTTTGAGTATTAATCGCATAATGTGCTTATATACACATATATTTTTAAATGAGTACATGTTTAATGCGTATACTTCATAGATACCCTGTAGGAAATTTTCGAAGAAATTTATTTTAATTTTCATTAATTTCAATTAATTAATTTTCTCTACAATATTACTTCCAAAACAGATATCCAAAATAATTGAACATAAATAGCGCCAGATGAAGCGGAAAATATCCTCCACTCCTTCCTGGCAAATAAGTCGAAATTACCTGCAGGGTGCCTTTTTAATAGAATAGGCTGTGATCTCTTAAAATTCGGACAGTGTAACAAATTTTTCATTCATACATACATATTTGAGTTATAACTGCTGGAGCAAATGAAAATTAATAGTACATACGACGCCTTCATAATCGCGATTAGCTTGCTTATCAGCTGTGAGCGGGTTACAATTCACAATTTAGTTGTTCCTATTTTGTTATTTACGAAACAGCGCTAGTTTGAGCGACAGTAAGACAGATAAAGCCAACGTTATAATTATGACATACATATTATATACTCATATATTTTACATATATATACAAACAAACAAATACACATAAAATTATGAAAATAAAACTGACAAAGTCGAGTGCAATCAAGTATGCCGGAGTGTATTTATTAAAAAGTGGTATTATTTATAATGTGTAGTTATTAGTATTTATAGGCTTGTATACATACATATATATGCTAAGGATTTTTACACAGAAATATATGTATATATGTGTTGTGTTTAGTTTTAATGAGGTTTTCACACATTTCCTTAGCGCGTACTGACCTTCCTTGTAAGATTATACATATGAATACATACACACACAGTTGACATAGATGTAATGATGATTTGATAAGCGTGTATTTGCTTGATAACGTTATTTACTGTAAAGTAAATGGGTTTGGAAAGCACTCATTTCCATGATCAGTAATCACTAATCTTCAAAGTACCTTTTTGAAACGATAAAATATGATTGTAAAACTTTTATGATTTTTTTTTCACTTGGAAGTCAGCATTTGATGAGTTGTTAAATGTAATTCTTCATTTCTAAAAGCGAATTGAGAAGAAAATGGGGACACTGAGCATCGAGCCTCTAATTACTACTTAGGACCACAAGTAAATTTTCTTTATACATATATTTGCTTTAGGACGTTTTAATAGAGAATAGTTTCTTCTGTTGTCAGTTAGTGAAGCGCAAGAAATTGTTAAATTTATGAAGTAATTATAGTCCATTTTATTCTGTTAACCAGCAGTTAAATTTGACCATAGGTGTTTCCACCAATGAGTTGAGATGATGGAAAATTCACTAATGTGAAGTTAAATCTTAACTGTAGATGGATTGATTGCTTCTCTACAAATTATAGTTACTTTTGAATTTACCAGATGCTTTTTAGGGATATGTGTTTGTAAGAAATGGATTTTAACTTTGAAAAAAAAAAAAATAAATAAATGGATCAGTTTTCATATAATTTAGGAGTTGACTCAATTAACAAGCGTTTTTACACAGCCAAATTAATTGCTCAATCAACATTTTTATTAAGAAACCCGATACACATTTTTGTTTTCGCTTTTCATAAGAAGTTAGTAAGTTTCATCAGCTGATTGATATTTTAGACTCGACATCTACCGTTTTTATCAAAAAATACAGCCAATCGCAGACAAAGAACGTATATATAATTACAGATACGGTCTTTCTCGCAGAGCATTTTCAAGTCGATTAAAATTCAATTAAAAATTAATGTAGATTTTAATTTTGTATGGTAAATCCATCTAAATAAGCGTTTTAATTGAGCAAAGGCCGGTTAATTGATCAATTAGCTCCTGTGTAAAATGGCTCTTAATCTCAATGCGCATGACTCTTGAAGAAGCAATTAAGTGCTTCTGGAAATCACTTTTCTAATCTTAAATAGTTCAATTACAGCCCTTGAATTTCTTAATAAACATCCTAATCTATTTTTTTCGATCTGCTGTAACTCTATAAATATTTTAATAACAACAAACAAGAGTTAGTAAATCTAAGAAATAAGCTCAATTTGTGCTCTTTCAATTCCAAATAAATATATACAACAATCAACAGCCGCGAGATGAATATTATTTGCTTATCATGATCAATTCTAAAAAAGCAGAAAAAAAAAACATTTTTTTATATTTATTTTATTAGTTTTTACTACACATTCTCTTCTTCTACAATTTCAGTAAGAATTTATATTTGTATGTGTCGCTCTTTAGTTCTCTCTTTCTCTTTGATTTTAATGATGTTATTAACTGAACGCACAATTGTGCGTTGGCATACTCATAGTTCAGTCAGAGAATGTAAATTTATATATTTATATGTATTTGTATAAAGTTTTTTCACTTCACGCACTCGCATGACACACACATTATTAAGTCCGATTTAGTTGGACGGGCCTTTGACTTGGGTACGAGCGCGCATATGATTGCCAACGCGCTGTGGCCGCATAATTGTCGTTGGATCTAGTAATATTTACATATAGACGTACATATTTTCACTTACATATATATTTTATTAAGTATAACTAGCAGTTGAACACATTAAATAGTATTACAAGTTGCTATACTTATTATATTAAGTAGGCTTTCGCAGAATTGGCATGAATGATGATGCGCACATATATATATTTTTTTTTTTGCTAATAAACTTTTCTACATAAGCAGTGCGTCACAGTGTGATCAGAGATAGATTAGCTCACTCACTTACACGCCTCGTCGCTCAATGGCATTATTATGTCGGAGACATATGCGTAGAACCAACCTTCAGCGTATAAAAATACATACATCATTGTGGTAAAAATAAGTCATATTTATTAACATTTTATTGTGTCACTTAATTTTTGTTGCTAAAAATAGCTGAACTTATACTCGTATACAATGGTTGGCTGGCTGTAATATTTAGAGAGGTGTAAGAATATATGAAAAATATTAGAATTTTGACAGATGGGATGAATTAGATACATACTTTAGTGTCTTCACCCTCTCCTTCTTCTTTTTCGATTAATTTTTTTTTAACATAATAACAGAATTATGCATCTATAAACTCATTTTCTTTGAGAGAGAGAGAGAGAAATTTATAGCATAGCAACTAACATGAAAAAATTATTTGCAATATTGGGTTAGTAGTAGTTTTCCCCAAAATCATTTAGTTGAAATAGTCTTTGATAGATGCCATATTGATAAGTTTTCATATAAATTAAGGCACATGCTTAATCAAAATGATAACGTGACTGCCACTTGACTACCGCAATTCACGTGCCAGACATCAGACCACAAAAAACACAACCAGACATAAAACAAACAGTAGAGCAGTGATTTTTTCATTAAAACAACAGAACAACCGGTGAAAAATATCCACATTCCAAAGACTTTGAAAATAATTTTAAAAAGTTATCTCTTGACATTTGACCCGCATATTTCAACAGTCGGAAATTTGAAAAAAAAAAATCATGTAAGCAATCAAGCAAGAAACATGTAAAAAAGCATTTATTTCTCAAAAATTAATTAAAAAATTCTTCAAAATATAATACTTAATGTGAATGACACTTTTCTAATAATATTGGTCTAACTTTGACAGATTTTGTCTGGCATCTGTCTAATCGTTGGTTTGTTATAATTATGTCTGGGGGAATGTTTGTCCAGCCATATACCTTGCAAAAACGTGAAGTAAAAATATTATGTTTTATAAATATACAGTAGACTTTTATTGAATGGAAATTGGAATATAGTATAATTAATATACCTTCAGTAGGCGATAAAATAAGCACAGAAAAAAGGTTTTGATTTAAAGCCATATTTTGGAGTGTGGCGAATCGAACAAACAACTGGTATAAACCAAACATACTAGTATAATTATATTTGGTCTACAACTTTGCTTCCACCGTTTTCCAATAGATGTCTCTAGGGTCAAGCAATGGTCGATTAAATCGATTTTTATTATATCGATCTTGGACATTTGTGTCAACCTTAACCCAACAAAATATTTGTAGAGATCTGTTTGCATCCCAAACTTTTTCTCAACTCAAAATGTCACTTTTTGAGTCGAATTCTCGACATTTGCGGGAAATTTTGCTTTTATTTTTCAATTTCAAGAAAAGTGCGGCTGAAGCTCAACGAATGCTTTCGGAAACGTACAGTGAGGCTGTCCTAAGTGGAAAAAAAGCCTTAAATTTACAAAAAAATGGTGGAAGCAAAGTCGTAGACCTAATATAAAAACCGTTTATTGTTCGTCACTACTCTACTCGTTATTTTTTATACCAGTCTATGTAATTTATACCAGTATTTTTTCGACTAGTTACTATAGATAATTTACAAAATCGAAGAAAGATTATATTCTCTTCTATTGGATAACTTCATACTTGCCGTCTCAGTAAATTCACTAAAAAGATCACAAAGCTCAAACATTGGAGGCAAAGAAACACCGAATCGAATCATATCAAAGACGTCTATTGAAAGCAAATTATTTGGGAATTTTTTAACCTGTTTGTTTATAATTTATTAAAAAAAAGCTTCACATAAATTCGCAAATTGTATACAAACATCGGAAGTTCCCGCCACAGCGGACTGGCAGACATCAACTATGACCGTTTTCACACGGGCAATTTTTGTCGCGGCAATTCTTAGTTTTATAGGAGAGGGGGCGACCAAGGGAAGCGAGAGAGAGAGAAATTCTCCTCTCTTCGTCGCCCCCTCTCCTATAAAACTAAGAATTGCCGCGACAAAAATTGCCCGTGTGAAAACGGTCTATGTGCGGCGCTAAAAATGTTTACATTTGGTCTTTCCCTTTTCAAACATAAAATAAATACATTTTTTTGCACTCTACTTTTCTTTAACAAATTCCGAAATTTTTAACAAATTTTTACGCAGAATTTCTGTCTGACCAGAGGTCAGTTGTGTTTCTGCGGATTTTTAAACAAAAAAAAAATAAATAAAAGAAATCTTAATACCGCCAACATTTGCACTTTCTTATGCGCTTGAGTGATTTATTGCATTAATTAATGTAAATTTTTTTTGGCAAATTTATTAATCGCCTATCTTCAGTTTATATTTTTCTATTTCCCCTATTAATTATCAGAGTGCCGCCTTGTCTGTGAACTAAGTCTGATAATTTCGAAAATTTATTCCAGAAATTAGATTTCTAAGCAAATATTTATACCTGTAGCCTGACAAAATCTTATCTTATCAGCAAAGCTTTTTGTCGTTTTTCACTTTGAAATGTGGAGCAACAAAATAGTATAAAAACGGAGGTACTTAGCTGAAAAAGATTAGGACTAGAAAAAATAAATTAAACTTTATATTATAAGTAAAAGTGTATATATACACTTGCAACGAGATTTCACAGCATCTTAAGGTCTTAAGTTAAGTTTAAGTTTTGATACAGGAAACTCTACACTTGCAGAAAAAATTTAGAGGTTAAATAAATGTTTCAGAGAATTTTTCAAAACTTTTTTTTTGGGTTAGGTTGAAAAAAATATCCGTATTCTTGTGTTTAAGTCTTTATACAGTTATGTTACTATGACATAAATTGTAACATTAAATTCTAAATTACTATATTTAATTATTTAATCAGCAATTCTCACATGACTTATTCGCAAGTAGTATAAGGGTGTGGTTTTCTAATTAAATATTGAATTGTGTAAGCGTAGTGTGTAAATTTACAGTTCATTAGCCTAGCAACAAGTGCATATTTTGCTGCCAAGTGCTTCAGATCGCATTTACATGAAGTGATAATGCATAATGGCGATAAGGAAACAAGTAATATTGACCTGAAATTATCATTTTTCATTTTTGTTAATTGATCGTCAATGCTATTGTACAAGCAGACAAAGAGACGACCAACGGTCCCACAATATATATTATATGGACATATATAGTTTCGTTAAAGAAATCCGGGAATTTCAATGACGTCAAGCAGTCGAAATACTTACATACATGCAAGTGAAAGTATAATAAAATGGGGAGTTTTTTGAAAGTTTGTTGAACTCGTTTGCAATGCAGATCGGCTGATCAAGTTGATGGTTTAAAAATTACAAAAACAGAAATAAAGATGTATTTCAATTTTATAAATATACGCGTCAATATTTTTTTTAATATGTTTAAGCTCAGTTCTCTGTGGTCAAATGAGTCCAATTGCCTATTTGGCATTCTTTAGGACTATTTTCAGCTTTTTTATGCGTTTGTCGAGATTATATTTTTTTAACTATATTAAGAAACATTTTGGTAACATTTCGGGATATATTTTTATTCAATTTTAATAATTTCGAAATTTTGTTGAGATTTTTTGAAGCTTTTCGAAATCATATCGAGACCTTTATAGGCTTATTTGGGGGTTACCTGTAGTAAAGGAAAACGAGAAAAACATCCAATATACAGAGCTATAAGAAACAATAAGATAAACTATTGGTCTCTGATCATATAATATAAATATTTAAGAATTCTTCTTTCAAAATAAAAATTCTTTCTAATATCTATATGTAATATTTATGAAAAATTTTCTTAAATATGCTCAAAGAGAAACCTGAATTAAACAAGTTGTTTTTTTTGCCCACAGTCCAAAGTTAATATATAAATAGATCTCATAGATATTCAACTTCAATATACAACCTCGAACCGATTAAATACTACTTGTAAATTTAATATATATTTGTAAAGTTGTTCAGCTATTTATAGAACATATTTGTACTGGCAATATAAATATTTACCGATTTTAAAATTTGCGTTTCATTTATCAGCTGAATCGTAAACTTTTCCATGACATTATTCTATAATATATATACTCGTATGTACATATAGACTAATGAACAAGTATTCTACTTAATCAGAGTTTGTATTTATTGCTGTTAGGCAGCGAAGTGCTGCTGAAACGTGTAATATTAATTAATACTAATTTTCATTGAATAAATACATAAAATAATGAGCGCAACGACAGTTATGGTATATAGAAATAGTATATTTAAAGCCTCTAAACTAAATTATTTTTTTTTTGAAATATTCCGAATATGTTTATTTAAAATGTTAACACTTCTGCCGTTACAGAATCTTACAACGCTCGGCGAAGCCAACACAACGAACTATCAGTGGGAGTCACCACGTATACACGACTTCGCCAAAATTGCACAAAAAATTTCCTATCCGACCAGTTACACGAATACCGCAAACCTGCACCTCATAAACGATCCGTTCACTATAATGGAGGGCTTCGTGCATGACTGGCCCACGCCACCGCCCACAGATATACCCCTGCACATGGATCTAGTCAGCGAATTGCAGGGTGATGGTGGCTTTGAGCCGCAAACGCGTGCCAGATCGAATACCTGGCCATGTCCGCGACCAGAGAACTTTGTCGAGCCGTCCGATGATTTGGACAGCACGAAGGCGAGTAATCAACAGCTGGCGAGTGCGGGTGAGTTTAAAGTAAAAAATAGTAATGAGATAAGAGAGGAAGGAGAGTTGTGTAGTCGTTAGGTTTTATTCGGGGGCTAAGGCTAAGAATGAGTGGCGCGCTCTGGTGGATTCGGCTATAATCGCTTAAAGCGGTTCCTACGCCAAATATAAGGCTAAGCACAGAGTGAGATGAGGTACGAAGTGAGAGTGTCGGTTGAGAAGAAAGCAATAATTTATTTTTTTTTAGATTTAGCGAATCAGTAGATCTGGAAATATATATTTAGCCTAATTTGAAGGATTTTTGACTAGATAGAGAATTTTGATAAATTTTAAACTCTATATGTGACTAGCCTAATACTGAGAAATTTGCAGATTTTTATTTAGAAGGTTTTTGGATAAAGAAATGTAATAAACTATAAATATTAAATTTTTAGAAAAATTATGGGTTTTTAAATGTAAAAATTTTCAAAAATATTTACATTCTCTAGTAGTTTATGCTGTGGGTATAAAAGCTCGCAATAAAAAAATTTATTTCTTTATAAATATTATATTGTCAATACATATCATCCACAAATACACATCAATCCTCACATATAGCTCCATTTATGTACCACACGTCAACATATTTGTTATCAAATATTTTCGATTTGGCAACAATTGTAATTAAAAATCGCTTGACTGACGGTTGCCATTTTGTTGGTTTTTGTTTTTTTTTTTGTTTCAGATTCGCAACAGACTATACAGAGTATAAATACAGCGAAAAAGAATTCGTCACGTCGTAATGCGTGGGGCAATTTGTCGTATGCCGATTTGATAACGCATGCCATCGGTTCGGCGACCGACAAACGGTTAACGTTGAGCCAAATCTACGAGTGGATGGTGCAGAATGTGCCGTATTTCAAGGATAAAGGCGACTCGAATAGCAGTGCCGGCTGGAAGGTGAGTACAAACAAAGGCTTACTCGCTCATATATTTACATACAAAAATGTTTTTTTGTTGTTGCATACGATTGTTATGCTTAAAGGCGGATCAATTAATAAAAAAGGTTCAATCAATAAAAAAAATTAATAAAAAAATACTCGGTCTGTGTGTGCGAAAGTTAAGCGCTCATAAAGGCTTTGCGCGAGTGTCAATAATTGCACAAATTTCTCAAAAACAATAATAACATTGCAGCAAAATATAAACAGTGACGGCGTGCAAATACATAAGTAAGAGGAGACAAATGTTGTTTGTTTGTAAACAACATTGGTTGCAACAAATTGGCGGGAAAAATATTATGCGCATAATTTCGTTGCAAAACAGGAAAATTAATTTAGCGTGCATTGGTTATTTAATTATACAATATCGACTTGTTATGGTATTTTCATCCGTTTTTTATGGGAATTATAAACACTTGTGGGATTTTATATTTCAATGCAATGATTTTTTTTCGAACTGAAAAATATTTGATTTCTTGTTTAGCACTAAATTGTAAACAGTTTATTTGTGAAAAATAAAAAAATTGTTATTTTTAGTACTTCCAGCATCACAATAACGACTTCTTGATAACAACAATGTTTTTTGCTTTAATACTTATTTACTATTGTAAATTGTTTTTGTTATTTCTATATAAAGGTGTGCAACTTCGTTGAAGAACAACTTCGTTTGTGGCAAATAAGTTAATCGCCTAAATGTAGGCTACATATTTTTTTCTTTCTGTGACGCATACTTTATTTATGTGTAATTTAAATGAAAAACTGTATAACTAATAAAACTGGAATTTATTATTAAATTAACTTAAAAATATTTATAAAAAAAAATTGAAAATATTTTTTCTAAGCCAAAAACGGTGAAATAATATTTTAGTATTTTTAGCTAGAACGAGAATCGGAATCATTATTGTTTTTTCCGCTTAATTAGAATTAGTTATATTATTAATACTATTAGTATACTTTCATCTAAAAATAATTTTTTATTTTTTTTTATATAAAATAAATTTTTTTTAACAATTTTTTCCATGAAACAAATTTTTTTGAATTTCAATTATAAAGTATAAATTAATTATTTTTATTTTTTTATACTTTCGTCTAAAAATATTTTCTTTTATTTAGTTGGTAAATTATTATTTTTTATTTTTTTTTAATTTTTTCTTAAAACACAATTTTTGAATTTTAATTATAAATTATAAATTAATTATTTTTATTTTTTATACTTTCATCAAAAAATTATTATTTTTAGTTATTTGTTAATTTTTTATATAAAATAAATTCTGTAAATTATTATTTTTTATTATTTTTTAATTTTTTTCTTGAAACACAATTTCTGAAATTTAATTATAAATTAACTATTTTTATTTTTTTATACTTTCATCAAAAAATTCTTTTTTTTAGTTATTTGTTAATTTTGTAATATAAAATAAATTCTGTAAATTATTATTTTTTAATTTTTTTCTTGAAACACAATTTCTGAATTTTAATTATAAATTAATTATTTTTATTTTTTTACACTTTCATTTAAAAATATTTTTTAGTTATTTCTTAAATTTTTTTTAAATAAAATAATTTTTTTAATAAAAAAAAATTTTTAGTTATTTCTTAAATTTTTTTTAAATAAAATAAATTCGGCAAATTATTATTTTTTAATAATTTTTAAATTTTTTCCTTGAAACAAATTTTTTTGAAATTTAATTATAAATTAATTATTTTTAATTTTTTTACGTAAAATAAATTAAACAAATTATATTTTTAAATTATTTCTTAATTTTTTTCTTGAAACTGCATCTCCGAAATTTATTCTCCTACACATTTTAATGAAAACATTTTTTTGAATAAAATTAATATATATAAATAATTAATTAATATATAATACTTCAACACTTACGTTTAAAACTTTCCAACAGCCCATATGTGTTAAGTAGTGTAAATCATAAACACACACACATTGTTAGCCCGTACTCAAGAGTTAAGTGAAACAAAGCATTTAAGCTGATAAGCATTCTCATCATCCGCCCCTAACGCTGCCTCAAAGCGCTTGGTTAGATCAACTTGATATACCACTACACACCGATATACACAAACACACTTACATACACACATACTCATGTTTACCTGTTGCATGTGACCAGCAGCTGTTGGCTAAACAAACAAATCAAATTACGGCTATGAAAGTCGCTTGGCTTGGCCAACGCCGATGCTTCAGCGTTATGCACAACTGTTGCTATTTGCTTTTGTCGTTGTACTTTACGTTGTTATTTTGGTTGATTTTTGTTACACTTTTGCCATATTTTTTTCCACCAACTTTTTTCATTTTGGTTTGTTTGTTTGCAATGCATTTTATCTGCCACTCGAGTGTGCGCTCAAGTGTATTGCTTTGTAGCAACAAAGTTAAACGGCGTGCTTTGTTTGTTTTGCCATTGTTGTTGCTCTTGTTGTTGTTATTGTTGGTTTTTTGCATTTTTCGCATTACACTTATTTATGTGTTTTACGATTTGTTTTGGTTTGTTGCTTTATGGCAAAATTCATACAAAACCAAGAGACAGACAGACAGATAGTCGCTGTGTTGTTGCTGTTGTTGTTGTGTGTTGGTATTGTTTTTGTATATTTTTAGTTTATAGTGTTTGCTGTTGTTGTTGCTTTGCATCACATCATCATTAGTGTTGTTATGGCCACTCACTATTTTTGTTTGACTTGTGGGTTTTTACGCGGTGGTGATGCGAGTCAAGTTCAGGGCCAAGCTGTTGGGTTGTTGGCTTAGTTAGTTAGTCGCTTATTTGCTTTTGTTTGTTTCACTGCTTTGTTTATTTTGCTATTTCTATTTTATTTTATTTCATACATATATATTTTTATATCGTACTTTGTAAGCTTGGCCTATGAATGCATGCATTCGTCGGCAGTTCGGGTTCAGTTCACTCAACCGCTCGGTGAATTTCCATTTAATTTCACTTTATTCTTCGGCTTTATTTGATCAGCTGTGTCTTTTTGTCTTCCGCGCTGTCATTTTCCTCAACATTTTTATTATTATTGTTCAAGTTTGTTTTGGTTGCTTTTTAATTCATTGTCTTTTAATTATGTTTGTTTTATTTAAAGCTGTGTCATCAATTTTATTGCCGTCGTACGCTACTCAATCGCCATTAACACGTAACAGCTGAATGATAAATGCGCTTTGTTGTAGAAGATAATTAAATTTAAACAATTTGCGTATGAATCGAAAGTATTTCTTTTTATTATAGTTTTGTAATGTTATTTTGCATTACGAGGGTAGCTAGTGATATTTCTGCTCTTTGGCAGTTCTGATGTTCTGGCGACATCTGTTGTTCGTATTAAAACGCTCGACATTTTACATTAAAGTTTTTTAAAATGGCTTTAAAAATGTTACCCGACAAGAAAAAAAATATAATTAAATCGTTAACTAATTTGACTAATCATTTTGCAATCATAACAAATAGTATTTAACAACTTTAATAACTATACTAAGGAATTCTTTTGTAGTTAGATTTTACTCACCGAACGAACCCCCAATGTAGCCGTGGATCAGATTGGGAACTTATGGGTTAGATAGTTCATAAGTTAGACCAATACCTTATATTCAATTAGTTGATCCCATAATGATCTCATATAAAGGGTTATCTATTTCGAGGCCCTCTACTTTATTTTTAAGAAAAAACACAGAAAATAAATATTATCTCTTTCAAATTTTGGCCGTGGCTACGTCTCAGATGGTAACTTGCGAATGACACGCGTGATGTTTGCTCCAAGGCAAATCGAAGCGGGATTGTCCGAATAAACTTTAGACTTTACATATCTCCACAGGAAAAAGTCTAACGGTGTGGTATCACACGATCTTGTTGGCCAATCGAACGACCCAAAACGTGAAATTATCTGCTTACCAAAGTGTTTTCTCAATAAATCCACTGATTAATACGATGAGAAGTAGCACCATTTTTGAAGAGATATGGAACGATGAATCCACCGGCCATCAAACCTTTGTTTTTTCTGGATGAAATGACAGCTCTTGAATATCTTCAAGTTGCTCTTCGTCCTAAATGCAGCTATTTTGTTTGTTTACAGACCCATTGATCCAAAAATGGGCCTCATCCCTGAACGGAATATGGAACTCCGAATCTTCTTGGAACTTTTCAAGAGCCCATAGAGCGAAACGATGTCGCTTGGGAAGGTCGATCGGCTTCAGTTCTTGCACAAGCTGTATTTATATGCTTTCTTGTATACTCTCAGCTACGGTTGTTATAGACGTGGTCTATTCGTATCTCCATTTGGATCACCCGATACATTATAAAGAACATCGTGCAAAGGATTGATGGAGCTGATTGCTAGTCCTGAATTTCGACAACAATCCACAATCTATAGAGGATTCCATAATGTTGAAAACACAGATGTCGCTATCATGAATAAATGGAATAAATGGAAAATCACTTTTGAGTGAAATGAATACTAGAAACTGAAAGAGATATTGAATCAAAGACCTTGATCATCGATTTTAACAACCCTTCGCAGTTATCTTGAGAGCTTGTAAGGCTGTTTCACATTTATTGAAATTTGCAATTGTGGAATAGTAAAAAGATCACAAAAGAAAGTAAAATAAGTTATAGATATCGGGGACTATACATGTAACCCTGCTCTTGAGTGTGTCTCGCCTTAAAATCATAAGTGTTTTACTTACATCGCTTAACTACAGTCATTACTTTTACAGGTATAGTGAAGTTAGCTCTCAGTGTTATCCCAAAGAGAAATATTAAATCTTTATAATCGTTTATAAATATTAAATTATAAAGATCTCTAACTCTTATAAGGAGATAATATGCTAGTGAACCCCCTTAAAATCATTTTTCATCTCATTTGAGTGTCAGAAAATACCACCTGCAAATACTTAATTTTGACCACTTCACATTTACAACTGCACATATGAAGCACAATTAATACCTGTCGACCTTATCTTTCTTAGGCTTAAGTAACTTATCGCGCTGTTAATCTAAGTGCTTTAGGAAAGTTTTTCTTCTCTTTTTCTCATACAATATCAAACGGTCAATCAATTATCGCTTTCTTTCCATGCCTTTTCGGCTTTTATCAAAAAAGAGGAAAGATTTACAATTACTTATTAGTAGAACATTGATAACGGCACTTTGGAGTACTCACTACTGCCCGCTCTCTATCTCCACTTTCATTATCGCTCTCATTGCAGCTTACCCACTTAACCTTCGATAACATTCGATATTTTTTTTACGTGGAAACTTATCAGCTAATAGACCTTAGACGTTAGATTTTTTTAAATCAATCATAATTGAGTATTATTTCCTGAGAATTTAGCTGCGTCTTAGTTGCTTACTTCCAACGGAAGGTATTTGCGAAATCACTATTATTGTCATTATTTTTATAATATTATTTCCGGTGTTTTGTTATTTTTACGAAGTGTGTTTATTTTGCGTTTTTTTTCGAATATTTGTTGGCGCATATTTTCGTTATCGTTCGTCTGCTCGACGTTTTCCAGATATTTGTGTTATGCCTTCAACAATTCTAGGTATGGAATCATATTGTTATTGTATGTGAATTGCTTAAGACACTACGGCTGGAATGTTCTTGTTTACTTCACAGTTGGACTGTATTGCATTGATGTTTAGGAATTTAATCAATTTAGATCTGGTAAACAAATATGTCGGCTTACAAGTATATTGCGCAGATTCGTTTGCGTTTCGTTGAGGCAAACACTTATTTTGCTTTATATTTAATTGATATGAAATTCCAAACAAATTAGATGCCGTCAGTGGTATACTTCCGCTGCTAAGGTATGACTAAGTGTAACCTCATACGGGATTTCCAAATAGTTTGTTTTTAGAATATTACTAAATGCTCACATATTTCCTTAAATAATCCGTAATTCAATAAACTCTCAGTTCGTAAGCGTCACCATAGAAATTAATCTACACTTTTTTCTTCTCATTAGTATAAATACGTATTAAAATTACGTAATAACACACTTCTCTAAGTGCTCAATTAATTTACTATGAATTCATTATTACTTCTGCGCAATATTTTTTTATTGAATAGTATTGTATACTGTTATTTCCAGTTATTATGATTATGCAACATTGATTTATCAATGGTGAAGGCAATATGATTTGTGTGAAGTTTCAATGAAAAATGCAAATTGCACATTCCGCCCAGTAATATGGGTAGTAGGTGTGTGTGAATTGTAAAATTGTATTTCCCAGGCAAGGCTAATTTCTATAGAAGTTTTACGCTTTAAGAAAGTTTTCTGGAATAAATGTCTATGAATATTATTAATAAGGGTATGATAGCTTAGAATTCAAAATTTATTAGCTGCGAGCCGAAATGTAGGTCACAATTTTTAAGGAGATCATAACTGAACTCACTGATTACTTTACTCTACTTTAAACGGAATTTTCCTTTAGTATCTCTTGGTGCTGGTCCTCTAGAAAGGGTTTGGTGCCCCAAATAAGTATCTAACCGATAATAACCACTTTGGTCCCATAAGAATTAATTTATTCATCATGTCAAAAAGAATACGTAAACAAGGAATGAGGGTTCCCTTTGTCAGAGAAATAATAATAATATTTAAATGAAATTCTCATTTATCCCTTAAATCCTTATTATATCATTCGCATCACATGTAATCTGAAAATTGTCTACCAAAATCTCGAAATTTTCTTGAAGTGTATAAAGTTTAAGCGCAAAATTACTATGTATATATTCATATGCATTTAATTACGTACTTACAAGAATATTTACGAACCAGTCAGTAGTTAATTGCGTCTGTGAACGCTAAGAATTCAGTTTTATCATAGCACATATTGTAATTGCGTCGAAGTATTTAGTAGTCACACCTCATTCACGTTTAGAAGGTGACTTTTTATAACGCTTGCAATTTGTATGCATTTGCATGTATAATGAACGTGAGTATACTATATAGATTGATATGTATATGTGGTCAAGACACTTGCAATCAAAACCTGAATTAAATAATAAAGTGCGAGCCGTTGGACTGAGAAACGGCTTTGCAGTTGCAAAGTTACCGAAGTGGCGTGAGAATTTACTATTTGGACTGAATAAAAAAGTGAGACTTGCCATTTTGGTTCACCAAGGCATGCTAGTAGACAGTATTAATGTAATAATCTTCAATTAGTTATCTCTCCTACTAGTGTGATCTATTCAGTTGAACTGTATCCTTCTTTGCTCAGTCATATCCTTTTTTATGACGAATGAGTTCTTATTTGAAACTGTAAGTGCTTTGATGCCATTAAACCTCTACTTGATGCACAGTTTGTTACTGAGAATGCTTCAGTTCAAGGATTTAAATTGCGAGGAAACTCTTTTAGAGGCTGAAAAGTGGAATGGAGTATAGCCTAAATATAAGAACCATAACAGATCTATGATATTTATTTAATTAATAAAAAATATGATCATTCTTTCCATAGATTTGTTTAATTAGAAGCTTATGACAGGCTTTAATGTCTACCTAATTCCTTGTCATTTGAAAGTAAACCAAAGATCTTCTTTGTAATGGTTCAACTATCGACTAAAGTAAAGTTTAAATTTAATGATCTTATGACTACTACCCGAAAGCATTAAGGCAGTAGACTGCTTTAGAAGCCGAAAAAAAAACGTTTTTTAGCAATTTTTTTTGAAAGGGAAGAAAATGATTGCGGTAAACGGAATTTTAAGACGATAGTGTACTATATTTAAGGCTTAAAAAACAATATTTATTATTGAAAAATATTGAAATTTTTTCAAAGTTGTAAGTATTTTTCTGGAGCGCCTGGCGTCTGCACTTGTAAATCGGTGCCGGTGATGGAGGTCGTGCGATGCATCTGAAACAGTCGAACCAATTTTTTTTTTTTAATTTTTATAAGTTTCTTTTCTTTATGAACTAAAAAAATACCGAAGAAGTTATAAAATTCCAAAATTTTTCGAAGTTTGAAAAAAAATTCCCTTTTTTAAGAAAAAAATTGACTTTAAGTTGCAAAACAAGTAGTTTAAATAATACTTTTGTCCAACTTTTTTAGTTCAAATAGAAGATAATTTAATACTGAAGCTAGATCACTTTGGTTTTTTTCGATCGGACATATATTGTTTTTGCTATCGCCGGCACCGTTTTCTAACACTTGTGAAAATGAAAACTCGAGAAAACGCGCTGTAAATTCGCACCTGCTCGACACTCGGCCACTAAAACTGCTCTAGCTTCGAAAATATGTCGAATTGGCCTCTGGAATTTTAAAGACATATTCTTGGATAGTTTTGGAAGAGATTTAAAACAAAACAAAAAAATCGATTTTTTGAAGCCTGTAAAGCAGACTGCCTTAATTTTCGAACCTCCGAAGTCATTTCTGACATTGATAACGGTCTAATATGTATCCCTTATAAAAGAGAAGAAGAAAATCTAGAGATATATGTTCACACATTTATTTTTCT
Source organism: Zeugodacus cucurbitae (assembly GCF_028554725.1). NCBI lineage: Eukaryota > Metazoa > Arthropoda > Insecta > Diptera > Tephritidae > Zeugodacus > Zeugodacus cucurbitae. The sequence goes on from NC_071667.1 coordinate 71,053,010, forward strand.
GATTTGAGCGCAATCCTAGTCTTTCTTCTTTGGACTAAATTGGGCATTGGCGAATCAAACACACAACTGGTATAAATTCAATAGACTGGTATAATCAAAACGGCATAGAAAGAGATAATTTGTTGTTGCTATCATGCCTATATTTTGTGCTAGGAGAGCAGAGCTCAAACCTAAGAGAAAAGATTTCAGAAATAAAAAATCGCTGATAGAAAAGTGTTATGAACTAGTACCAAAGGAAGTGGTTTCTAACTAGTAATATGCATTTTAGCCCATCAATGAGGTAATGAGCACATATTTGAAATTTTTTCCGGCTACAAGTTGCACACGTGCCTGGTTTTTACGATTTCAGAATCCAAAAAAAAAAATTATTCTGAAAATTTTCGATTTTTGTTTTCTAAATTCAGCAGTGTTACTATTTCCCGCTTCTGCATCGCATATGCAGCTCGGCAATAAACTGCGCAACTTCTAAATACGCGGTATCAACGAGCGCATAGCAAATAGTTGTGCAATTTTTCTCAACATTGTTGTTGTTGTTTTACCTTGCAAAATAGCGGAATTGCAAGTGCAACCGTATATGTATGCATGCTACTAGCTAAAGTATTTATAAATGCAAAATAAATATTTACAAACATGTGTAGAGTACTCATACAACAACACAAGCATAAAACGGTGTGTATGTGTGTGTCGCATAAAGGGGGTGTGACCGTCGGCAAGCCGTGTATGTGTCTGTGTGAATGGTGGGCACGTTGCGCTTCTGACGTGTTCTTACAGCAAATTGCATTGTTTTTTCGCGATTCTTCGTCTTCTTCTTCCACTTCTTCCTCTCTCGTCTTGTCTTCGCGCTGCACTCAAACGTTGCATAACCTTAATAACGTCATATGTTTTTTGTTTATGCTCGCTTTACGTATTTACTTCACATACGTACGTAATTGGTGTTTTTGTTGTTTCGTATGAAAACATTTACTCATTCAATGGCGCTTACAGGCGATAAAAAACACTAAAACTAAATAATAAATTAAGAAATAACAGCGAATCTAGTATATTGTTGCACTTTGTTTTTTGTTTTTGTTTTGCTAGCGTACTTAGTCAAATACTTAATGGTTTGTAGTAAATATTTATTATATTCCTGCCATGACAGGCGCCAAGTAGTTGCTATTGCGTCGCAATATTTTTGCATTTTTCATTGCAATTATCTCTGTGTGTTGTTTTTTGTGTTGTTTATTGTTATTTCTGTAGTGCGCCACTAAACTGCATCGATTAGCATGAATTACAAACCCACACACACACACACCAACACGTGTTTATTTGCATTTGTGTTTAGTCATTAAGATTTGCTCGCGTTGGCGCGCAATTAATCTTAAAGATTTAATTATAATGTGCACCCTGTATTCAACACTTTTCAGACTGTGGTGGGTTTTAGTTTAGGTGATTGATTGTATGGCGTATTATGGATTTATAATTGATTCATATTTACTACTTTAGTTAAATTCACTACTCTAACTTTTTTATGAAAACTGTGCTGCCAGATCGCTAGAAATTATTTCCTTTCTTAGGAAAAACCAACCTATTGAGAAGAATCTTGACGAACGTAATACATTAATTTCGATGTTTATAAATAATAATATTGAAATAAATCTCACAGTCCAAAATATGTTCTGAATAGAGTTGCCATATATTTTAAAATATTTATTCAGTAAAATAATTATTTTAAACATTTTATTAAAATATCCGTAAAATTTGAAAAGTTGATGTGGTTAAGAATTGAAAATATTTTTGAGTAGAGTTGCCACTTGTCAAAATTTTTATTTTTATTTTTTAATTTTAAATCGGATTGATGAAACTGATGAAACAACAAGGTAAACAGGTTTAAGAGATATTTTGATCGTAGAGTTGCCACCTATTTCGAAAAATTAATCAGCATTTTTGTGATTCTGGTATCAAATTGTAGTAATTTGAAATATTTATGAAGTGAATGAATTCAGGAAGTTCAATAAATCAATATTACAAATCACTATAACGATTTATCGATAATTTCTAATAATTATTCCTTAAATATCAGCTATATTTTTTTTTCAAATCCATGGATTTAATTTTTTTCAAATTTTTGTGTAGGTTTTTATGTCAAAATATAATAAATATGGAATGTATTTAAAAAAAATCTTGAGTAATATTTTCCGTATTTGCATCATAATTTAACATGTTATCGATAAACTACGATATTTAGCTAATTCTTGATTGAATACTATTTATTCAACAATATTGGGATATTTTCATTTTTGTCGTCTTATTTTACGATAATCCAATTATTCAATACTTTACCTTCGAAAACAATTTTTTTTTTAATTTTTGCCGAATAAAAAAATTTAAAATTTGAAAATGTTGACCAACTCTTATTTTTCAACCCCATTCCGTAAATTTCTTCTGGATTAATTTCAAAAAAACTGTTCCTTGAATTCCAATAATATTTTCATGCAAAATTATGCAACACGTGCACGTAGCTCAGCTTGTATAACGGCAACAATGTGTGCAATTTGGTTTAGATTAACAGTGCAAGCGCTCAGTCATTGCGCGCAAATATGTATTCCTCAAGTACAGTTTGTTGTTCTTTATTTGCTGACAGTGATTAACACGCGCTTGCTGAAATATGCATAAATGCATATTAATGAGAAAATGAAACAGCAAAACTAACTACTATTATATAATCATAAAGAATAATTATATGATCGATTACTTCTTACTTTCATAAATCGCATTGGATTTGCATTTTATTTCAATTTTGTATGGATTTGTGTGGCGCATGTTTGACACGCGCAGTTCGATTAAAATAGCGAGAAAAAAATGAAATTAAATTAAATGAAAAGAATGAACATTTTGCTAATTAAAGCAAGGTGTGTAGGTACGAGTATCGCAGGGTTTTATTAATGACAATTACTTATGGCGGCGATCAATGAAATGCTTTTGTATTTTTGTAATCTCGAAGTAACATTTTTTTACTATAAAGTCGCGAATCCATTCTTTGAAGTCTTGCATTTATTATAATAACTTGCATTTTTTCTATGTAAATGTCTGAGAGTTTTGTATTTATTGTCTTTTAATGCGATTCAAACCATAACTTTGCAAATGTACACCTGTGCGTATGAGTGATATTTATCAGGTGCTAAAATTGTATTACAATAATATTTATCTACCAGCTTTTAATATCAATTTTTTATAACAAATAAATAAATAAATTATTGTATAGATTTACTTTTATTTAATATTTATATTACATTTTTAATTTTTTAAAATAAATTTTGCACATTTTTTTCGATAATTTTTTTTAGAAAATTTTTTTATCGGCCTTAACAACTTTAATTGTAACTTTATGCAGAAATTTTGTTGTTTACTATATTTAGGGGTTAGTGGTAGTTAGAGACACGAAAATAATGACAATTTTCAGTATTTTTTTTTTGTTATTTTACAAAAGTAGTCAGGAAAATTTGAAAAAAAAAATTATAATTTTAATTTGTGTTGATCCAGTTCCTAGAAGTGTTCCTTGTGGTAACTATAATAAGTCCTTGGAGATACATCTAAAATCAATCGGATAAGAAAATTTAGTTTTATAGATAATGCTGGGCCTGATCGAAGCTTTTTTCGTACATACCCAGAATTATCTATTCTAATTGTTATGTATTATAAAAGTTGTCTAAATTTCATCAAAATCTACTGAGCGGTGTTTGAGTTGCAGTTGTCACCAGTTCAAAAAATATAATTTTGTAAAAAAAAACGCATTAAAGTTTCACCCTAGTGTTTTGGAATGCCCGAGCACTCTTTGTTATTTGTCGAATAACTCGAAAAGTAATTATCGGATCAACTTCAAATTTTCTATATATATTATATATATTTAAGATATTACAGTTAGCGAAAATGCAAAAAACAAAAAAATTGATTTTTGGAAAATTCTGTATTCTGACATACCTTAACATAAAATAAAATTATAAAAAATATCAGTTTTAGATAAATTTTCCGCAATGTACATTTGCTTTTAAAATAGGATGTTATAAATAACTATGTATATATTATACTTATAAATGTGGGATTCGATTTCTAGATTTTGGTAAAATTTTTATTATAAAGTGTAATTATTTGGCTTATTGCTAGCTATCTTGAATTTGCCAAATTACGTAGAGTAACGAATCCAACGAACAACTGGTATACGTCCATTAAACTGGCATAATCAAATTTTAAAATTTTGTCAAACGAATTTTAGTAATTATTTTTATAAATTATACAATTTTGTTTTAAAATATAATTTTATATATTTTTGAATTAATTTTCTTCATTTTTTCTAATTTTTTTTTTTTACTTCTTATATTTGCACAAATAATGTCAGTTTTTGTTTCTCAGCAACATTACAACTAATTCTACAGCTCTTAATTTTATTTACTACTCCTAAGCAATAATTTAATCAATAGCGTGTTGTCTACTCACAACTCCAATAAATAATGCGTCAGCACATGAGAAATTGTAATAAAATTGTTCCACTGCAAAACTTCGCACACAATATAAAAATAAAATAAAAAAGTTTTTGTTTTTATTATTGTTGCACAGTTTGGCATTATCCTGACATAATCTGTATGATAAAACCATAAAACCCCAACTTTGAAGGCAAAGCACGTTTACACATTTACACACGCGACCTTAGCGGACTCACACCCATATGAGTAAAATGCCAAATAACTCGTGTGAACCACTTGTGGTCACTCACTTCACACTACTTTCCTCGACAGCGAAAGCAAAAAAATAAATATTTTTTTCTCTCTTCTATTTTTGCTTCAAAATTCATGAAGAACACTTAAATGTGCATTTACAACAACTTATGTATTCTTCAATGTTTGCTTATTGTTGTTGTTGCATTTTTTGCCCTTTAAACTGTTGAAAGGCTCATAAAAATATTTCTGCCGCACATTAAAATGTGTTTTTGATATTCTTTATATGCGCGAAGAATGAAGCGAATACATACAAACACTTGAGTTATGCACTTTGCAAAGGCCGTACATGCACACACACACACACACACTCATATCCGTTGTGTGAATCGCGCGTCGAGTGTCCGTCTGTTTGGCTGGTCATTTACTACTTTCTGAAAAGTTTTGTCATTTTGTGATCTTCATATGAGTGTCTGTATATATGCCAAGTTTATGTGACTGCTCGCGTTGTTTTTGTTATTATTTTTGTTGTTGTTTTTTTTGCTGTTCACTACCCTCCAGTTAAACTTGTGTTTTTGCACACTTGTGTTACTCGTCATACGCTTCATATATCTTTATATGTTTGGTTTATTTCTGCTTCTTCTTCTTTTTGTTATTGTTATTTTTGTCATATTTTTTCTCATTTCTTATTGGCTTTCATCTTTTAGTGCCGCGTTGTGCTCGCGCTCTTTTATGCCAGCCAGATAGTTTATCAATAAACTTTGATATTTTATTTGAGTTCACGGTGAGCCGTCAGATAATTTGACTTCAGACTGGAGACACGCCTGTGTGATAGTGTGTGTGTGTGTATATATACATTTCATGTCTCGTACAATGTATGCTTATTGGAGTGGACCGACTTAATGACAGACAAGTCTTGTGAGCATTTAACTCTGCTTGTTGACCACCCATACTTATGGCACACACTGTAGACTCAGCCTATATCTCAGGCGATGCGGCAGACATACTTTGTGTTTATTAAAAGCATATTAATGTTGGTGATAAGTGATTAGAAGCGCGCTAAATTGTTGACTATTTTGATTTTAAAGTGTCTTTCGTCTTCTTTCAAATTGTCACTGAATACTTCTCTATATGGATATATAAGAATGTATACAATTAGTTGTCGAAAGTACTGTACAATTAAAGTGGCGTCCGGTTTTTAATATTTTTTTCATATTTTCTTATTTCGGCTGTCGCCAATTTATTGCGCTCATTTCTTTTTCACCAAAAACATTTTTTTTCTACAAATTTCTCCAGTTTTTTCACATTTTTTGCTTCTTGGCATATAAAAAGTCATTTGTATAATCAAATCATACTTCGAATGAGCTTATATCTTATGTAGATATCTCTCTCCACACATATAATCATATACATATCTAATAGCTTCTGGCACGTCTGCTCTTTTTTATGCTACAAGCCATTCGTAGATTAATTTCGTTAGATTATTTATGAACTCAATTTGTTCTTACTTATGACATCAACTTTGTATATATTTTATGTAATCAGAAAAAAAGAAATACAAAAAAAAATACAATTATTTAGCAGAGTTATAAATAGAATTCTTAAAAAATAAACTGTACAACAAGCGCTTATGCAAGAGTGGGTTCAACGCATTTGCATATTGATCGAGCGCTGTTTTATTAATAAATAAATGTTGCTATAAATGCAGTCAAATACAGCTATTTATATTATATAATAAAAAATATAACAAAATGTTTGTACTTAAATGGCTAATAAAGCGTTAATCCAAGGTCAGTGTGTGGAACCTGTTCTTCTCGATTTTTAGAAAGCATGAAATATGACTTTAGATGCTGTAGATAATATCATCAACTTGAGCTAGGTCATTGCAATTTTTCATTTATGCTTTTTTCTTGTTCTTGCATTGAGTTTTATGGCGCTGCATATTTGATAAATGAGAATTTAGATTTCTAACGCTTCAAGATTAGTGTGCGTTTTTGAGATATTTGCACATAAGAACTTCTGTTTTAAAAATTTTATAAATAAGCAAAAAGTAGTCACGTTTGATTATGATTATTAATTAGTTTTGTGTTTTGATTAAAATAATTTGTTTGTATTAAATAAAAAATGCTATAAAATTTTAACGAACCAAATCGGTGAACAATTTGTAAACTTGTTTTTCGAAAATAATTTATCAAGTAATTAAATTTATGCAGAATATATTTAAGAGCATCAGTAACACTTTAATAACATTAAATTAAATTATATTAAACAATTAATAAAATTAAATGACTTAAAAAAACTTTAATCAAAACAGAAGATTTGGATACTTTTTATTTAATATTCTTAGTTAAGATGAGCTTTTCTCATATATGTACATATTTTAGATATTTTATATATATTCTCATGCCTACTGAATTAAGTTGTATACCCTCTCATTCTACAAGCCATACTATCTTAAAATGTGCAGCCAGATCTTAAAATTATCAAATCAGCATGTCCGTTTAGACAGCCAAACAAATTGATCAATTTAAACTTTTATTGAGAAACCCTTTTTTGGCTGTTATACTGGTAAATCGATCTTAATATGCGTTTAAATCGAGTAGAGTCCGGTAAATTGATCAATTAGCTCCTGTCTAAAAACGATATAAGGCAAACTATTTGAAATAGCATGCGAATTCCGAAAAACTCATTGGTATTTTGTTGTATTCTGGCTTTTGACAAATTCAGCTAAAAGCTGATGAATTCAAACAATAATTCATATTCATATTATTTATTTTTCAAATTTATTGAAGCATTTCATCCAAAATAATACATACATTATTGTTTCGAGAATTATAACAAAGAACCTGACTTCTTTTCCAATTATTACATTTCTTCGTCTTAACATTCACTACCGTTTAAAGAAATATATTTCGAATCACATTTTTTTTAAGATTTCCTAGAATTCCAGATTATTGTTTCAACCTTTCTATATTATACATCCAGTGAAAACCCAGAACCATACTTGTCAAATTTGCCGGTAGCTTTTCTGTGTGCCATATGAAAAAAAAAAAATATAAATAATTCATTATGCTGTGTTCAAGTAATTATAAATTCTTGCAGCCATTTTTAGTGACTAACAATTATTTATTCTTTATTCGAAGGCTCAGTTGAGAGTAGTAGCTGGTTGAGCGAACTATGAGGTATACATATTATTGTTCGAATATTTTTCTTGATATTTTAGCAATATCTCCATACCACTTTATCACTATTTGTCAAGTATAATGCGAATTTTATATATAAATCTAGAAATCTTAGCTACGCCAAAGCTTTAAAAAGACTTCGGAAGTCTCTTCTCAAAGCAGGAGTGATATATTCATAAAATAATGTATGAAATCGGCATAAAGAATGACAAATTTTGTTCAATTTCAACGGCAATGATTGCAATTACTTATGGAAAATTTAATATATTAAAAAAAAATTAATATTAATTAATGAAAAATCAGTCTCATTTCCTACAGGACAGGTTTGCAAATTCTTATCAATATTGTTCGGGCTTTACAGCATTGAAAATTCTAAGAAACTTACCACCACCCACACACAAATATATATATTTATATATATGTATAAGCACTATAACGACTTTCATACGCACATCTCCACGCTGTAAAGCTTATGCGCGCATTGAGGGTAGTCAACTGCACAGATTAGCATCGCGCAAATTGTTACAAAACTTTTGCGGAATTCAATCCGCACAAAGTAGTGAACTTCCTGGTTACTCATGCACAGTTATGTAGTACACCATACACACCCGCACATATTATATAAAACCTTATTATTATATTACTTTTCTTCAACTGACTGGGATAAAAATGAAGCGCAGATAAAAGTGGCGCACAGCAGCGAGCAGCAGAGCAAACAATTCATTTAATCGCGAGAATGCGCGCATATTGGCGTCGCAAAGACGCCTTGGCGCCCGGTAATGAGGGATGTCGTCCGCTGCGATAACTACGTGCACATAGATAGATATCCCTTCAGTGTGTGTGTATATAAATATTCAACTGCGGTAAGGACATAATGTAAAAACTATTCATGTTGCAGCGCAATTCTCTTTTTTGGAAAAATTATTCGCAAAAATATATTTTTTTTCGTGGGTATTAAGAATTTACTGTGAAAAGTTGGAACTAAAAATATAAAAATAGTTTGTCGCTATTTTATTCACACCTGCATCATTAATTTTAATTCTCTTGCAGTGTGAAACCGTCTCTGATTTTTGTATAATATATTTTTTTTTATACGGTAAGAGCTTAGCTGCCTGATGGGACATTGAGAAATTTGATAAATTAATTTCTAAATACGCAATGACATAGAAAATCATCATTACTTGTCGTGTATTTGATTCTCTCTGTGCATACATATTTATACACGAGTACGCCTGTAGATTTCTATATTTATATAGAAAGGCATGAGACATGTCTGTGTAGTCACTGTAGACAATTAATCAACCCTCCCCTGAAGGCGCATTTCATGCGTGAGACAAAATGTGTGCCAATGGAACTTATAAGAATTCGATTGGATGAATTAAAGACTGAGAAGGCCTTAATATGATGCAACTACAAGGCACATAATATAATTATACGCACCCAGTAGGAAAAACTTCATTACATATTTTCAGATTTCATTACAGAAATATATTTATAGTATTGAAATGTATTTAAAATTTTCGCAAGTGCTGTCGGATCAAATATCAGTTCCTTAGAAGAGACATGAACCGCAATGAAGACATATTCAATCTAAGGTTAGAAAAAAATCTTTTATAAACCTCTAATATTTTACTTTTTGGGAGTCAAACTTGAATTTATTTGAAGTTTTTAGTTCAAAAGATTATTACTCTGATTCAAATTTGCTCTGACCCCGTCTTCAAAGTTAGTTTACCTCATTTTTAATACCCTATAAAGTTAAGTTACATCGACGAGGATATTTAAGAAAATTATTTGTTACAATATCTTCTTAAGTATAAATTCTTAACTGGTCCAAAACTAGTTCCAAAGTAATGTAAATCCCTACAGGGTATCTAAATAAATAGTTCTAAATGTATAATATATTTGTATGTGTGTAATGCACATTTTCCGCTAATTCCTTCAAAGCATTTATGAGTATTTATTCGATGACAACCGCTTATCCACATAATCGTCTGCAAACCAGACAAGTGAATCCATTGCGTTGTCCAACAACTGCAGACACTTTGTTAGTTTGACCATCGTCGCTTTGTAGACAACGCAACTCCGATTCAATGCAGCAAACTTTTTCAATGGACTTACAAATCCACTTTGATGACAAAAATTATTGTCGAACCCCGCGTTTGTATCCCACTTCGACAACTCGACTATTGAATTGAACTTGGCTCAATTTAGTGGCAGCCACATTTATGTCACTCTTACATTACTCCAATTCTCCGGCGAATGTAATACAATGTATAGTTTTTGGGGCATTGCACTTAAAGCCAAGAGGGAACATTTGCTGTATGTTTCTTTAGTTTCATGCTATGAGACGGGTATATTTTTATATGTAGTGGCGTTATCCAACTTATTCCACACTCTTTTCTATCTAATAAGCGCCATTATATATGCTGATCTCCTTTTGGCATACAATTTTTGCAAGCGCTTGGTCGTCTACTCCAGAAGTATTTGACCAACAAACGAGCGCCGGAAGCTATTTGCTACACAAACAACAACAGCAATAACAAACAAACACACTTGCTTATGTGTATGTATATGTGTATGTAAATTATGTGTAGTAGTCAAACGAGTTTCTGTGCTCTGTAACCAGCGCCAACACAATCAATATGACACTTGCCACATGAATATCCTTTTTTATGTCCTTCGAGCGAGTGCACTTGTTTAGTTTGGCGCGTAGTTTGCTCGTCTCGTTGTCAGTATTTAATTCAAATTGCGCTCATTTACTGCATTCTATTATATCTGGCTTGTCGTCTTCTTCTTTTTCTTTTCTTCTCGTCTTTTTTGCAGTTCTTAGCGCTTGTTTGTATTTTGTATTTCTTATGCATTTGTGCCAGTTTGTGGTTGTTAAATGGAGTGTAATAAGCAATGCAATTTTTTTGCGTAGTTGGATTTATGGGAAGCGTTTTTAAATTGTTTGCTTGGCATTTGCTTTGGTTGTGGGTATTTAGTTGTAGCAAAATGGCGAATGCAACAAGTGAATATTGTATTTTGGAGAGATTTGGTTAGATTTTTATTTATGGTATTTGTTATTTATTCTTACTTCAAACGAATTATTATTTTTCTTGGAATGAAGCTTAATATTATAATACTAGCAGACCGCTCCGGCTTCGCACGGGATTGCGATGCGAAGAGAATGACTTGCAAGACGATTTTCTGTTTCAGATTAAGATTCTCCATCACGGAGTCTTTTTGATACCCTCACCTGGGAACTATTCGAGCAATAAATATAGCCTATATTACTAAATATAAAATTTTTGGAATCGGCACAGTACTTTTTGAGTTTATTCATATTATTATTATTCTTTCCTCTTTATAATAGTAGTATAGATTAAAAATTAAGAAGATTGTGGCATCAAAGAAATCAAGTCTAGAGTGACGGTTGGATGAGGACGTTCAGTGGGATTGGACATTGAAACTAGGCTGAGTTCTCCCACCATTTTGATAATCTTTGTAACTTACAAAGTTATACAAGTTTGTGAGGTTCCAATACTTGACAGAACGATCTTGATTATTTCCTCATTTCACTCCTCGGGCAGCCAAGTGATCAGTACCAGAATATCCAAAGTCGTAGACAAAATTCCATAAATTTTACATCAGTCATTCCGCCAAAAACCTCAAAAAATCCGCCAAAAAGTTGCTACCACCTAAACATATCAGTTCATTAACACATTACTCACAGGTGTAAAGGAAAATCACTCGAGTAATATCAAGCAGGAAGTTCTCAAGTTCAAGTTTCTGCGCATTGCCGATGTCAGCAAAAGTCTGTGCTAATATTATTATTTATTGACAATTTGCTATGAAAGCAATTTTTTCGATTCAGTTTATTATACAAAACACTAGCCATTGATATGTGGTGTTTATTTATTTACCAAATAGTAAAAAAACTAAAAATATTTTTGCTGAATTTGCCGCCTTGAGCTGTACATTCGCACGCGCATCCAGTTACAAGTTCAATGAACAGGTTCGCCGCGCAGGTCTAAACACTGATTACTGAGGGAAAATAAATATTGAAATTAAATCAATAATAAGATTTTTGCAAGCTTTGCAGTTTATATATATAAAATATTATATATAATTTTATTTAAATGGACTTAGACTGATTATTAGTGGTTTTTAGAACTTATATTTGAACACTTAACGAAAATTTAAACAAATTGATTCAGAAAATTTTCCAAATTCCATACTTTAAATTTCTGTTTCATCCAAAATGCTTTCATTCAAGCTTTCGCATCGCTCTTAAAGCACTCACCCACAACTTCAGAGCTTGCGCTGACAAAGCAAGTGATTTAAAATTGACGTGTATCTTTATTCCGCATCTAAATGCGTTTTATTTTTGCAGCGGCGCGATTTTTTTTCGATTGCCATTTCATTCAACCGTCAAATAGTGTATATAAATATAAAGAATGTCACCGCATTTGTTTCATATTATTCATTTTTTTTTTTTATTTCGCTCGCATTTAGCCGAGGTTAGCGGCCCGGTCTGCCAGTTGTCCATTGCTGAGAAATATTGCAGCTGTTCATTTAGCGGTTTGCATGATTTTTTCAATGAGATTAGCGCAAATACACACAGTACCTACACAGAAAAAATACTAATATCACAAGCATATACTGGGCTACACTGTTGTGAAAATTTATGTGTATTTAAAATTTTATCTGAGTGGTGGAAAATTCCATTTTCAACTTCAGTATAATTCTTTTCGTCTAGGTAGCATATAATTATTATTTTTTCTTTTTTTTTGCGAACCAGTTTGCAATTTATTGATTTTCCTGCAAGTTTTGGTCTAAAATTAGTCTTTTGAAGGTGTTTGACCACTAAATATTTAAATTGCTGTGTGCTTGTAGTACACTTGATCACGCTTGCGTTCTACAGCAGGCTGCAATGCAAGGCTTCAGAATAGTAATAACTGTAATTAGTGGCCTAGTGCAGAAAATATATGATTGTCTTCATTGACATTGACAGTATTTTATTAGTTTTTAATAATTAGGTTAGAATTGTGAGAGCAAACAAAATTTATGACGTCTAAACTTTGGTGGGAAGATGAAGAGTTATTTATTTATAAAGCTCATTGATAAAAAAATCATTAAATATTAATTAAAGGTAATGGTTCTTTCCATATACCCAATTCTAATGCCGTTAAAACTATTTTTTTTATGACTACTAGAACTAATTCAGCACTGAGGTAAGCTAAATAACTCAAGCTGGCTCAAGTATACTTTTTTTATAGAATAGTAAGCTGATAAGTTTATGAAGCATTACAGCTAAGTGTCCAATAGCCTAAAACTATGCTGATTCAAAATTCATTTATTCAAAATCTATAATTTTTAGTGCACATAAATAAGAAATGCATGAGTTTTCATATGTAATTCGTATAAATCATTAAAATCGCCTAAAATTATACTACATAAAATAAGTTGCATACATTTTGGCTCATTTACAAAAGACCAAGCTCTTGTTGCCTACATTTGGGCGCATTCAAATGATCAATGAAGTACAGCAGAGTTATAATTATATGTCTAATAGCCGAAAACTATGCTTTATAAAAATTGCTGTTCTCACATTGCCTACATTTTGGCGTGCGAATATAAAACCATTCTTATAATATTTAATTCTATGCAAGTTAATAAATAAACAATCTCTGTGGCACTTCTAATATTAAACTTAAAGGTCTGAAATCCTAAAACTATGCTAAAAAGAAAAACTCATGTCACTTGAATTCAAATTACCCAGTCTATAGCATTGATATGTAATTGAATAGCAAAGTTTTCTAATTAACTTCTAAAAATCGAATCCAAAAAATTCGAATTCGAACCTCTTAACCCCTTGTAGCTTATCGCGCTTGCTATCACTTAGCTGGTTACTAATAGGCTTTCAGCGTACTAAGTGAGAGATGTGTAAACTATAAACGTATAAATTGTATATTAAAATACCTCCTGGTGCCGCATCATTGACCTCAATACCAGAGTAGTTAACGTTTGCATATCACTTTTATGTATGTACACGCTCTTTCTCCCCTCATTCGACAACGACGGTCAGTGAAGCTTTCATGTGGCGCTTACCTATCTTCGCTGCTTGTTGGCAACAACAACAATATATACGTATTGAAGAGCTTACTGCCGACTAACTGACTGGCTTATCAGACGGAGAGCACATTCATACATTTTTTCAGGCACACATACACTGGAGTATGTATGTATAATGAATAGCAACAATATTGAAGCGCTGATTGTCCGCCTGTTTGGCTGACGGCTATGTGAATGGCCTCTGCTTGAACTTAATCGAAAAGTGATAATTATTATTATGTGCCATTAAACTGTTTTTAGATAAGTGGAGGGAAACTTTTTCGGCTTACTATAATTTACTTTTTTTTTGTAGCTTATAGGCGAGCTTACTATTTATGTGTAGAGCACTTTTTTTGGTAATTTTATTTTATAAAAAAAATACATATTTAATTTTTGTTCAAAATATTTTTATATCTATTTAATTTTTTTTTATAATTTACATTTATTTTATTTAATTTTTCTATATTTTTTAATTAAAATTTTTATAAATTTTTTTAATTTTTATTTTTTTTTTTAATTTTTGAAATTAATTTCTTTATTTTTTTTAATTTTTTTTTCAATATATTTTATTTTTATATTAGCAAGCTTTTTTCAGTATTTTTTCATGTTTACTTCATGCTTTTTATCAGCTGTTGGCTGACAGTTGAGCGCTTGAGCAGCAACAGCAACAAATTATCTCCTTTGGTCTATTTTTAGTCAACTATATGTGAGCGCTTGTGTTTCTTCGGAAGAAATATGTCTGTGTTGCTGGGTTATATTCCGATAAGCATATCTATGGAATATGCTATATATACCTACATATACATATATATATATAAAGAAATTATGTGGGCTCGTGTTGCGTGTGTTTGTGACGGTTGCACGTGTATATGCCGGCATGGTGACGCAAATATTCACACGCGCATATATGTATATTTGAACGGGTAGAAGGGGCATATCGAACATATGTTGATAACAATGACTTTCAAAAACTAATTGTTTATAAATATGCTGGATGCTAAGCAATCTTCCGGCAGACACATTTTATGATTTACACACAAGCGTATAAAACATAAAACAGTAATATTTGTGAGATATGAGCTCTTTTACTGTAATTTACAACTTGAGAAAATCAGTTTTCGAAAATCGTAAAACAAATGAATTGTCTACCTATCATATATGCGGAAAATTTCGAGAAATGTAAAAAAAAAAATTTCAATGTGTGTGAACTATATGGTAGATATCATTATAAATAAATTATTTAAAATCATCTAAACATTAATTATATACTATGGCCACTTAAATAGCAAAATTTTGCGGCCATATTTTTTATACACATACGCAATTTGTGTCAACACTTTTTCAGTTGTGACTTAATTTGAAAATTTTATTATCTGCTCGATTTTATTTATATTCGCTAATATAAATTTAAAAATTCAAAATGTTTGCGAAACTAAAATTAAACATTTCAAACTCTGTACCTCGACATATTCATGACGCAGCGTTTTCATGAATTCCAGTGTGACTTATAATTTGTGCTTTCTTAAATTCTACACATTCTAATGATTGCTTATCACAAAGCGGATCCGCATAATGTGAGAAAGCAGCAAGTGCCAGCCGAGATACTAAAGAAAAGAAACTAAGGCAGAGCTATGGCAACTGCTGTGAAAGCTACAATGAATGTATTTTTTTTGGAAGGTGGAAGAATAATATAAAAAATGGGACGCTGAACAAATTTACACCTGCCAACAGCGTTGCTAAAGTAATATTTCTTTATTTATTTTTTAATTTTTTTCTTTTGTTGCTTTAAGATTTTTAAGGCAATCAAATTTAAAGTTGAACAGTTAAAAAAAATTAAAATAAAAGATTTCAAAATATTTTTTATTAAATTTTTGGACAATTAGATCCGTTAAAGTCTTATATTTTCGGCTGCTGGAACATTTTTGAGAATACTGTTGATCTTAAATGTATAGTTCAAATATTAGTAGCATCTTCTCATCGGCCTTTTCTAAATAACTTTCCAAAAAAAAAAAAATAATAATAATGTAATAAATAAAATATTATTTTTTATATTTTTTCCGAATTTTTATACTCTCGCAACAAAAGTTGCTAAGAGAGTATTATAGTTTTGTTCACATAACGGTTGTTTGTAAGTCATAAAACTAAACGAGTTAGGTATAGGGTTATATATATCAAAATGATCAGGGTGACGAGACGAGTCAAAATCCGAATGTCTGTCCGTCCGTCTGTCCGTGCAACGGATAACTTGAGTAAAAATTGAGATACTTAACGAAACTTGGAACACGTATTCCTTGGCACCCTGAGGAGTTTGCTTTCGAAAATGGACAAAATCGGACCATTGCCACGCCCACAAAATGGCGAAAACCAAAAACCTATAAAATGTCATAACTAAGCCATAAATAAAGTTGTAAAAAATTTGGAATGAAGGATCGCACTAGGAAGGGGCATATTTGGATAAATCGGTTATTTATATATAACTCACAAACCAATAAAGCTATATAAACCAAACTTAAGTACCCCACCACACACCATGAAAATAGTTGAAATCGGATAATAACCACGCCCACCTCCCATACAAAGGTTAGGTTGAAAATTACTAAAAGTTGGTTAACTCACTAACGAAAAACGTCAGAAACACTAAATTTCACTGAAATAATAGCAGAAGGAAGCTTGGTAACTTTTCACCTAAAAATTCGGTAAATCTCTCAGGTATCTTAATTTAATTCAGAGGAAATATTTTTCTTCTAATAGTATGTCTCTGTACCAGAAAAGGTTAAAATCGGGTCATAACTTCCCTTATATATGAATATATGAGAATACCTAATTATAGGACTTTCAAAAATACGATGAGCTTAATAGCTTATAAATCGGTTAATATGTGAAATATATTTATGCCGAATATATGGGTCAAAATGTGTGTTTTCTTAATAAAAATATAGCTATAAATTGCGAGAGTATAAAATGTTCGGTTGCACCCGAACTTAGCCTTTCCTTACTTGTTTACATTTAATTTTATAAGTGGGAGTGATTAAGTTCTAGCTTTTGCTTTCTTTCGAGTTTTTAGGCATTTAAGTATAATCCCGCAAGTGCTTCATCGCTTATAGAAATATAAAATGAGTTCGATTTTATTTCCGTACACCAAAATGTAGGCAATGCGGGAACAATCATTTTTCCGAGGAGTGGTTTTAGGCTTCTGGGCATTTAATTGTTATTTTGTAAGTGCTTCAATGAATTTTTTAATAATAATGTGCTCAAATGTAGGCAACAATAGCTTGGTCTTTATAAAAATGACGAATGAAGCCAACTTGAGCACAGTTATTTTTATAAAGCATAATTTTAGGCGGTTCGCATATGACAATTTATGCATCTAGTTAATTTTGATTTGAAATATGGCTTTTTCAGTCTAATAATAATGATAGTAAGAATCATCTTTTTTATTTCTTCAAAATATTGTTCAAAATGGACAACTTTATTTTTCTTCAAAGCAAAACTCTGAAATAAAAAAAAATATATTTTTAACATTTGATTCATTTGAGCATTCATTTAAATTTAATTCAATTTCCGAATTAGTTATAATTTAATAATCAAATTATAATTCAATCTGCTTTAAGATTTTGATATACATCAATTGCCTAGAATAACAAAGATAATAAGGCTCTCGTACTTGCCGCTAATGGAAACCACTTCAGCATTATGGAAAATCCAAATATATTTTCATTTGATTTGCATTAGGGGATAAGAAGATCTAAGTAACTTCAGCTGGTCAGTACGATAATAGGCTCAATTTGTAGAACAAGAGTGGCGGATAAAATAAATTAGCCGATAAAATATGGGCATTATAGCATGAATATATATTATTTTATTTTAACAGTTAAACAGAAGAAAAACAAACCGTTGCTAGGCAGTAGATACAAGTACCAAGCAAGCGTAATATGAATGTATACAAATTGGCCTTTAATTCCATGAAAGCCGTTTTAAAATAGCATACAAAAATCAGAGAAATAAATAAATATAATGAAAAACCATGGCAGGTGTACATTTGAAAATTTTGAAATATTTATTGGAAGATTTTGTGTGATACTTTTTTTCATAATAAGATACTGCTGAGAATTTGTTAAATACGTTTAAAAAAATATGAAATATGGCAATAAATACTGAAGATAAAAAATTAATTATTATTATACATATACATATAATCCAACAGAAATCCCATCAAATGCCTGCCACATTCAGTTGTCCTTTTGCATTAGCTAACCACTCACACTTTTACTATCATATTTGCCTTTGGCATAAATTCGAGCTAATAATGTCACTCGCACTAAATATTAATATGACAGCGCGTTGCTAAGCACACGACGCCTGTGTCACCCCGCATTTGCTTTCTCCACAGTACTCAAATATCTTACTGATATATTTCTCAAGAATATATCCACAATCTATGTGGGTGGGCCAACAGGCCGCTTGATTATAATAAATATAGTTGGAATCCAAATGTTAGCAGTCAGCTTAGCCGTTTCCTTCTCTGCGTATGTATGTATGTCTGTAAGTAATTCCCATAAATATATTTTATGCAGATTTAAATAGGCCCATAAAGTCATTTCAATAAATTAGCGAATTTCAGTGTGGCAAAGCAAACAAATTAAGTTAATGGCATTAAAAGGCAGCACCCAAAGACAGCATAAAAAGGGGGAAGAACTAACGCTAAATGACTTTGGTGGTGGTTGAGGAGGCAATGAAGCTGGCGGTGACATAGATGCTGCTGCTGGTGTTGGGTTTTGTTGTTATTGTTGTTGTTGGTGCTGGCGTCTGTGATTTCAGCAAAGTATAGTTGCATATGTATGTGTGTACTATTTGTAAAAAAGTTTATTTTACCCCCGACTTTATCGCGGTGAAAGCCGACGCCGATGATTTTTGCGGTTTACAAGCTGACTCACAAGTCCGCACTGATAAAACCGACGACACGTGAGCGCATATAGGCTTATTCACGCAGTTTTTACACAAAAAATATACATTCATGAATTTCCTTATATATAAATATATATCTTTATATAAATATGCTTATACTTGGGATATCATGAATTTCATTCATGCATTCGCAGCGCTTTCCTTACAGATATGGCATTCTTACATATGTTAGTTAGTAGATATGTGTGGGTAAATGTATGTAAAGCACAACCGGGTAACTGTATTACGTATCTAGAGCTGAGTAATAGTTACTGTGTTGCTTAAATATTTATAAAAAAATAATTCTCTATGCTTTCGTTGCGATTTCCGTTTTACTTGTAGCGCAGACATACACACACTTACATGTATGTACATATGTGAACAGCGGTATAATTCACTGGCTTTCCGGTTTCCTGTATCATTGCTCTAATTGTGGTAGGAGTTGTGATGCAAAACTTTTACTGACAGCATCTTTGCTTGCCATGAGCTGTTGGAAGACGCCACATTCGTACAAACAAACCGGCAAATATCACTTTACTACATAATAGTTTAGGCAAATATTTGTTGTTGTGAATACATTTATGTGAATTCCCTTAGCCGGCTGTTATTATCCTGTCAACTGACTTGCTTACAACCAAATTTTTTTCTGAGCATATCAAATTCGCATGTGTCAACAAACACTGCTACATGTATACTACATAACTAGACAGATTTGGCTTTGTATGGAATTTTTCACTACAAATCACTCAAGCGCACACAGCAAAGTGTATATGTACGTGTGATAGACCCCCACCACAGCAACCAAAGCTGTCTGATTTTTTTTTTTTGCTTTTTTTGTTTGGTTTGTGTGCTCTTAACTACCGGTCGCTTGACATTGATAGGCTTTTGTACAAACAAACACACACATACATACATCCAGCGTCAATGATGCGTGTGGCATATAACTGTTACATTGCCTAGTAGCCTAGTATATGCATATGCATGTCAATAATATTTATTACTATACAAATGCACAGCTATTTCCAACGGCACACATGCCCACATGCCCACATAAATATGCCAAATAAACCCATATCTCTCTATATGTCTGTATGTATGTATATATATATGTTTCTATGCCTGTATGTCTGTTTGTGCACAATTTTTTTTCCGTCGACTGATTTGTTTGCCCAGTTCAACGCGAACGCGAAAAGGCCAATAATTTGTTTGCGCGCGTGTAACTAGCCAGCCAGCATTCAAATGCTTAGCAACAATGCGTGAGGGGTGTGAGTGCGTACGTGTGCGAGGGCGTATGAGCAACTAATCGTCGAGGCGGTAATTTGTACGCTAGCATACAAACCTACTTTTATTTCTATACAGCTGTTGGCGAATATATACATATATTTGCAATTACATATACACTAAAGCTCTTTTGGGCCGCTTGCGCTTCAAGGGCGCTTCAAAATTGCGTTGAATTATTTGTGCGTCGAATGCTGTGTGCAACAACAACAATTTTGATTTTGTTTTGGGGAATTTTTTGTAGAATAACGCGTATATTTTCGGCTTATTAATGCTACTTTTTCTCTGCTTAATTCTGTTCATACTCTATGCTCATGCTCTCTTGCTTCACCGCTATACACCTTTGTATGTGCTCTGAGTGGCATTTGCATACACGTGTTTGTATATTTCTATGTGTTTACGCGTGTGTTTTTTGAAAAAAAAAAAAAAAAAACATATGTATGCGCTTATCCGTAACGCAAGTTATGCTTACGTCGATCTGCGTGTGCTGATTACTTGGCAAATTGTGATGTCATCTGGTTGTGATAAATTGTGGGTGACGGCATAGACGCATGTTTGGGTATACATATTTACATGCAGGTGTCATATGTGGACAAACGTTTATTATTGAAATTATTGAAATAAAAATGGAAAGTTATATACATGCATATTTGATTATAAATATCTAATAAAGGGTAACTACTGCAAATATTGATACAAATATAATTTAATTATTATAAAGATGGATGTTCCTCCTTTAGAAATTAAAACAAAAAAAATCATTGTGCGGTAAAAGTATTCAAAGCAATGTTTGCATTCCATTTTAAATATAATTCTGTATTTATGGAAGAAAAAAAAATAAAAAAATTATGGAAAAACATGTATTTATTATTTGTTTTCGAAGTTCAGCCACAAGAGAGTCACAGTACTCATAACATTTAGAATAATTTTACTTGACTTTTTTGGGTTGATTTAAGAAAAGCAGTGTTTTTTTGTCGAGAACTCGAAATATTACCTATAAAACTAAATCTTCAATTAAATTTCTTCAAGCTATGAGTTTCATTGAATTTTACAAATTAGTGATTAGTGAAGAGAAAACATCTTATTGTTAAAAAAATAATTCGTAGAAACAATAGTCCCACAAATCCTGTCCTTAAAATCCTAGCATAAGGCTCATGTATGTACATCAAAGGCAAATATCTATAGGGAAGGTACTTGCCCTGCTAACTGATTAAAAGTAATATTAAGTTCAGCATTAATTAAATAACAATTCCTACGTTGAATTGGGTCATATTTCATAATCTTCAGACGACTTTTATACGTACAAATGGGAATATTGTACTAAATTCTGCATAGTTAAGGGAAGTTCGAGTCCAAAATACAGAATAGCATTTAAGATTTCATTAGTGTCCGACCGATCCCCAATTTTTGGCCGCAGCCGATGCCGATGCTGCATTTTGTCGCCGATACTGGCCGATGCCGATGCCAAGGCCGATTAATCCGTCGGACTCTAGATTTTATCTAAACTATTACATATTTATGCTAGATTTTCAAATAGACTGGCAGCACGAGAAAAAGACTGTCTAAAACTACATATCTTTGGTCGCACTTTTGCACTAAAATAAATCGAAATAAATAATAAGAATTTTCTTTAACTGTATTAAAATCAGCCATTTCAAACGTTGTTTGCTATTTTGAAGAAATTTTAGTCATTCCACATTCGGTATGCATGAATAAAGCTGTTGCACCATTTTAGCCTTATTTCGGATTCAACATGTTATCTTTGATTTTACTCGGCCTTTTTAATTTTTTTGATGAAGCAACGCTAGCGAAAAGCAAGTAGAACAATTGCGATGCGAGAACAACCAAAATAATCATCTTTTTTTATTATTTACTCTAAATATTCGTTAAAAAAAATCGACGAAATACTCGTGAGAGTAAAAGGTCTGTATGCTAGTCTCATCCTTGCTTTATATTACATGTCAAGGTCAGACGGCGGCGTGAGGTCCTTACAACTTGACGAATTCTCTTTATTCTACACCCGACTCTGATGAAGAGCTATCAGTAGCAAGATTTTTTTGTTTTCATTAAATTTCACAGATTAAAAGGTGTGTTAACATTGAAAACATATTACCTTATTCACTTTTGTTCCAAGAAAAAAAAATAGCTCTGACAGACAGAAAAATTATAAAAATCTTTTCCCAAAATCTAAGCAACTTCTTATCGAACTGACCTTCTTTTTAAGTAACTAAACATCTTTTTCATCAACATATTTAAAGCTTTAATACCAAACAACTTCATTACATTACCCACATTTCGATGGAGCTCCCGCAAAGTCACAAGTTCAAAATTGCTGCACAACCACAAACTAAAGACACTCACATATTCGTATACATGAAATTGGCACTTAAGCGTTTAAATAAATATGATTACATTAAGTAAAAAGGATATAAACACAAAAAAAGGAAAATGTACGCAAAAATGTTTCGAAAACCAAAGTCAACTAAAACCTAAAGGCTAAACCATTAGCACAACCCCATGACGACCTGGGCAGCAAACGAAAATTGAGCACGACAACCGTGAAAATGAATGAAATAAAAGAGTAAAAGTAGAAGTAGTAAAGGGGCGTAGAGTGAGATATTGTAAAGGAGTACCAGATAAAGGGGTGTGCGAACGTGCAAAACGGCTGCCGACGCAACTATTGGCAGTGACGCCAAGAAAAAGTTTAGCAAAAAGTAAAATTAAGTTATACTTCTACTTTTTTAGAGTGACGCATGCACACAGACATACATACATACATATACAAATACACCCACGCAGTCTGCGGCATGATGCGTCGCCTTGTTACAGCGCTTAGAGTCAGTAGGGATGAAAGGGGTGTATACGTGTATGTATGTGTGAGTGTGCTTCTAGTGAAGTAGTGATGCTGTAGCGACGGCGGCGCATCCTTCGTAACACGGCGATAAAAGGCGCCAGACCGTCGCTCAATGCCGTGTTTGCTGTCGCGTCATCAACGAGTTTGCTGGTTTGTTTTACTGTCGTTTTAGAATTTTTTTTCCAGCTCACCGTTTGCTGACAGCGATTTTTTTTCGGCGCTAACATTTTTCTACTACCTTTCCTAACACATTGCTGCTGTTTGTTTTTGTTGTTTTTTTTTCTGCGTGATTTGTTTAGTTGCCTTGTCGGCGGATATACGAACGCACATGTAAGTCATGCTTGACTGCCAGAGAGTGTGTGTGATGCTCTGACATATTCATTGAGCAGGTGTATTAGTGTTGGCGTGACGCCCCTTTCATAACTCGATAAACATATTTATGACTTGTATGGAACATATTCTCGATATACGAGTCTCGTTAGTCTCTTAGAGCCCCTTGAACCTCGTGTATTTAGCTGATAGCTCGCTTTACATGCTCAATTTGTACATATTTTATAACTGAACTCCAGCTACCGCGTCACATCCGTCTTCAATTACTCTTCGCAGCGTCGTCCCTCCACCTACAATCGCTTACCCCCGCTGACAGGTCCTTGCCGCACAGTATTTATGGTTAATGTCATAAAATATGAATTGACAGTTCAAATGTGAACAGTAGCAGCAGTGAAAAAGAAACTGGCGACGAGTAGTTGGTAGAACGCAGAGACAGTCGGTGGCTTTGAAAGACACTGCGTTCACATCGACAGTCCAATTAGCGCAGCAGAAGCGTGGCGTTTCTTGGGGTTTCTTGCAAGAAAAGCGATAAAAATGTCGGCAGACAATCGAAATGTCTTCGGCAAATCGGCTGGTAGGGGTACATAGTTGAATAGAAATCGCTGAATGGCAGGCAATGACTGGAATGCTGTCGCAGCGCGACACAGCGCTTTCAATTGCTTACAAATTGTTACATCAGCGATGATATATGAAAATGAGGGCAACTAACTGCCATGGGGTGTCAGCGGCGCGCAAACGCAAGTCTCGCCAAATGTTATGAATACTGCCAAAGGGAGGGGATTGCTAACTCAGCACAATGGAGATTCAATTGTTTTTTTGTCGCTTCTTATTTTTAGTGTAATAATTGCGCGACAATTGTCAATTTTTATAATGGTTTCTTTGATTTAAAGTGTGGAAAGTTCAAAAATCAATTCATTCAAATAAATTCATTTTCATCAAATAAATATTTATATATTTAAATTTATCTTATATAACTAATTTCTATTTCCACTCTTTTATCATTTCAGAATTCCATACGTCACAATCTCTCGCTGCACAATCGTTTTATGCGCGTACAAAACGAAGGTACTGGCAAATCGTCGTGGTGGATGCTGAATCCCGATGCTAAACCTGGCAAATCCGTGCGTCGGCGCGCCGCCTCAATGGAAACGTCACGTTACGAAAAGCGTCGGGGGCGTGCCAAAAAGCGTGTGGAAGCTTTACGTCAAGCAGGCATAACGGGTCTCAATGATGCCACGCCATCGCCTAGTAGTAGTGTTAGCGAAGGTTTAGATCACTTCTCGGAGAGTCCATTGCACAGGTAACTATTGACTTTGGACTAGTTTTTTTTTACTCTAAATAAAAATAATATTTTAGTCAACAAATTTAATATTAGCATTTGTATGTCTATAGCTCCAGAGCTTTTAGCATTTGGAAAAGCTTTCTTGCTTCCTAGTATAGCTTTCAAATGATATAAATTGGTTTTCTACGATAAATGCATAATTTTTAAGCTTTGGCAATGCGTTCTTTTAAAAAGCGTTTTTCAAAAAAGTGATTTTAAATTAATATTCCTCAAAACTATTTATTTTATTTCTAAAATATACAAAAATTTAGCATGTTTTACGAAGTAGTTTTAGGCTAGATCTCAAGCACTTTTTAAATAAAATAAAGTAAAAAATAGCTTAATTAAATATTATTTTTAAAGTTCGTAACAATTACAACTTTATAGAAATAATCATTGAAAATTTAATTTATTATTACATTTATTTATTTTTATTTTTTTTTTGAAGTTGTTTTTATATGAGCCTACCTACTAATGTGAATTATATTATTCAAAACACAGTCTCGTCATAATTGAACCTCAATTAGACTTTGGTATTCTTTCATGCATCTATTTTCTTAAGATCTGAGAATTGAGTAGATGCGAAAGCAATTCAAAGCTCAACTCATGCGAATTCCTTATCATTTTCATTCAATCGTTAAAAGGTGAATCTGTAGATTGTGATCTAACTTTTTACAGAGCATTCTCCTATCCAAATATTAATGAACAATATATTAAATATATACCTTTGATGTCTCTAGCGCATTCTCTATCGAAATTGACCCATTTATTTTGTCATCTCATATCATATTGTGGGATTTTCAATGTATTTGTCCGTAAGTTTCCACAAGTTTCCAAGTCTACCGAGTTCATCATCTTCAGTTCTTATAGGATAGGATAAAACTTACGTGTATTTTGAAGATTAGGTCATTATGAATCAGTTCTAAGGATACCAATACATAGAATGGATAGTAATATTTTTGTCTTCCGGATATTTGTTGCGGTAACACTTCTTTTGACGGCAACGACAATTGAGGTTAGGGT
Source organism: Zeugodacus cucurbitae (assembly GCF_028554725.1). Classification (NCBI taxonomy): domain Eukaryota; kingdom Metazoa; phylum Arthropoda; class Insecta; order Diptera; family Tephritidae; genus Zeugodacus; species Zeugodacus cucurbitae. The sequence goes on from NC_071667.1 coordinate 71,078,726, forward strand.
GAAAATTTACATGAATTTGAATTTATTTGAAATTTAAAAATATTTTTCTTAGTCCATATTAACATATTAAATATACAATATAGATGTTAGGCCGAACTTCTCTCTACATGGCTTTGGATTTTAAGATCGACTAATGGATTTTTATACTCTCGCAACAAATGTTGCTAAAGAGAGTATTATAGTTTTGTTCACATAACGGTTGTTTGTAACACCCAAAACTAAACGAGTTAGATATAGGGTTATCTATACCAAAGTGATCAGGGTGAAGAGTGGAGTTCCAATCCGAATGTCTGTCTGTCCGTCCGTCCGTCTGTGTAAGCTGTAACTTGAGTAAAAATTAAGATATGTTGATGAACTTGGCACACTTATTTCTTGGCACCATAGGAAGGTTGCTTTCGAAAATGAGCAAAATCGGACCACTGCCACTGCCCACAAAATGGCGAAAACCGAAAACACATAAAGTGCCATAACTAAGCCATAAATAAAGCTATGGAAAAAAAATTTGGTATGAAGGATCATACTATGAAGGGCATATTTGGATGTAATTTTTTTGGAGTGGGCGTGGCCCCGCCCCCTACTAAGTTTTTTGTACATATCTCGCAAACCAATAGAGCTATATAAATCAAACTTTCTGCAGTCATTTTTTTTAGTCACTTCCTAATACAGTCCAAAAATGAAAGAAATCGGATCATAACCACGCCTACCTCCCATACAAAAGTTAGGTTGAAAATTACTAAAAGTGGGTTAACTCATTAACGAAAAACGTCAGAAACACTAAATTTCACATAAGAAATGACAGATGAAAGCTGCACTCAGATTTTTTTACAAAATGGAAAATGGGCGTGGCGTCGCCCACTTATGGGTCAAAAACCATATCTCAGGAACTACTTGACCGATTTCAATGAAACTTGGTTTGTAATAGTTTCCTTACATCCCAATGATATGTTGTGAAAATAGGCCAACTCGCTTCACAACCACGCCTACTTCCTATATACCAAAACTTTGAAGGCAATCTGAATCGTTTACTTTACAATATATAAAGTAAGTACTAGTGAAGATATCAGTGCAGGACTTTGCACAAATACTATGTTAATAGTGTGGCAGCCCCATTCTAAAAATCGCCAAAATCGGACCATAGGTTATTAAGGCCCCATATATCGAACACGAGGACCTCGGTGCTTCTATCCTAATATTTTGGTTTCCAACTTTCAATGGACTTTATACAATATATATGACGAATATGTGGGTAAAATTGTGTATTATATAATATAAATATAGTTAAATAAATAAATTGCGAGAGTATAAAATGTTCGGTTACACCCGAACTTAGCCCTTCCTTACTTGTTTCGTAGCTTTTTATGATTGAAATCAACTCAGAGGCTCACCAATACCTGGCGAATGTCGATCGGTATTAGAAAAAATTTTAGATATTTGTTGTAAATTGGATCACTTTTTACCGACGGCCGAGCCTATACTATTTACATATATTTTTACCATATTTTTTATGATATTATTTAGAGGCTTTTCTATACTTTTTTAAAAACTAAATTTTTATAATCAATTTAAGAATTAATTAGCTAGAAACGCATTTTGGAAATATTATATCCATAAATATTTAAACATTTATGCAATAGTTACCATATATTGATTATAGCTGAACTGCATATAATATTTAATTTGCACCTTTTCATAAAATTATCTTTATTATCTTCACTCATTTGTTTAACTTTATTTTATTAATTGTAATTTTTCTTTATATTTCTTTTGTTGTATTTTCATTTCGGCTGTGATTTGTTATTTCGTTTGTTTACGATGATGATTTTAAAGTGGCAACTTCCAATTGTCACCGGATTTCCGGCAACGCGCCTCATCGAATGCCAGTTCCTGCGGACGTCTAAGTCCGATACCAGCACTTATAGGACTCGAGCCAGATTGGAGTTTCGGTGCTGATTACACAAGTACAAACATAACGCCAGCACAGGCAGCCTCAATGGATCAGTTAGCTGGCTCCATAGCGGAGGTCAAACTGCCAAAGGATATTCTACAAGGGTCAGTGACCATATTTTTCATTTTCAAACATTATTTGTGTAAAACCAATGTGATTTTTATTATTTCAATATTTGTTTGATTTAATTTTGTGTTTGTTTGGAATGTGTATGAGTTGCAGTAGAGAGCAAATGTCAAATTTTAGTCTGCACAGTTTGGCATTTAAAATTGTTTGTGTGTTTGTGTAGTTGCTTGCAAGCATGTATGTGTGTCTATTATTTATGCATGTTGAAGTTCACAAATATATTTTTATATGCATGTGTGTTCATTGAACTTTTTACTCTTTCCAAGCCTTCTAGTCCGCAGATAAATAAATTGCAATTTTTTTGTCTCTTCCTCTTACCACTAAACGGTCATACGGTTGGAGTAGGTTCAGCGCTGCCTCCGGCATGCCCACACAGCCGCCACCGCCATACCAGGCGCCACAGACATACAGCCTCAATGGGCCGGTCGTCTCGCAGGGCTACAGCCTGCAGCCACAGCAATGCCTGTTGCATCGCTCGCTGACGTGCAGCTGCTTGCACAACTCACGCGACGTAAGCCGATTATATTTTACAGTTCTCAAATTTTAGTTTCAATTTTTTCCATATTTTATTTTATTTTCTTTTCGTCTCTCGGCCACACAGGGTCTGTCGCCCAATTCAGTCACTACAACAATGTCACCCGCGTATCCGAACAGCGAGCCGTCGTCCGACTCATTGAACACTTACAGCAATGTCGTGTTAGATGGCGGCAATGCCGCGAACGATAATGGTGCTAACTTAATGGTGCAACAACAGCAGCAGCAACAGCAACAACAGCGACAACAGCAGCAGCAACAACAACAACAACAACAGTCACTTAACACAAATTTGGAAGGTAAGTCGCTAATAGCTTGATCAGATGCGTTCTTCGAAGAAATGAAATCCGCGAAAACTTCCGAAACTGTAAATATTTATAAGTAAATAAATACTTAAAGTAAATAGTAGCTTCAAAAATAACAATATTTAACATATGACTGAGTTTACGAAATTTACACATTCAAGTTACTCGGAGCGTAGAGTTTAGATTTGTCGTTTCTTCAAACTGTCTGGCAAATCTTTTCATATGCAAATTTTATTTAGACTGTACTTGTTGAAGGTTTATTTTTAGACATAATGAACACTATTTTGGGAAATTGCGGTTTTATGATTCTTTAAATGTAGTTGCCATTGCGGAAGAAACACCGTTTATAAAATATCTTCCAATTTCGCTAATTAACTTTTATAATTTAATTTTTTGCCTCAAAAGAGGGTGCAGCCTCGTCAAGTATCTCTTTACTATTGCCAAATTGTTTGTCACCGAGCATTCATAAAAATATACATTATTATTATGTATTAGGTTTAGATTCATATATATTTTTTATAATTTTGTCCTACTTTATTCACATCAATTTTTTATTCATGGCTGTCGTACATCCCTAGACTTAAAATAAGAGCCGAAAGTAAGACTAATCAGAATTTTACTTCAATTACGATTGGACTTTTACAACAAATTAGGTCCCAGTCTCGACTCTTTCTTTTTAGCGACTAATATCTTGAGAACAGAATAGGAAACAGCCACTGAGAGCAGATCCAAAGAACATGGTGGAAGCGAAAGCTTTTGTTTCGTTTTCATTGATTTGATGAATTTCAATGATGAATTTCATTTTCTAATTGATATTTATTTCTGTGATCTCAGTTTTCAAAGATTACAATTAAAATATAATATACAACAGTCTCTCTTGAAGTATTTTCCTTTTTACCTTTCGCTTACGCTTGTTCTAAGGTCATCACATATAATTTTTTTTCATCCGTAACAAGCCTAAAAGAGGTTTCACAGTTTTATTCGGTGCTCATATGACCTGTAAAGAACCACAATCCAATGGTTGTGGTACAAAGCCCGTATAACAGTTATGAAGCTGCGCTGATACTTGCTCTTTAATCAAAATATAGTATTTTATTAACACAGGAAACTAATTTTTATTCATCTTTCTGCGAAATGTCCAAGCTAGCTTCAGTCTAAATACTATACTTCGGTACCAATAATTTGAAAGCTATGAAATTTTTTAGGTTAGATCCAACTTCAAAACATGTTCTTCTGGCTTGGAAGTTTGACCGTTGATTTATTTTATAATCGGAAAATATGAAAAATACCCTCTTCTTAAGGATGATCACAAACATACCGTTATATGATATGTAGAGTTTTACTGACCTATTTTCATTGCCAAATCGCAATACTTACCATACAGAGTAATTAAAATACCGAGCCTTGTTCGAAGAATTTTTAAACCTTCGAAGTGTTTTATAAACTGAGCTAAGCTTATACAAAAATTCCTTTGCAATAATTTTACTATTTTTACTATTATTTGCTTCTATTTTACTTTTGCAGACAATAACTGTGCATCTACGCTTATCGGGCAGTGCATGGAGGCGCTTAATAATGAACCACAAATTGACGAATTTACATTGGACAGCTTTCAACCAGGACTCGATTGCAATCTCGAGGAGGTGAGTAATAGAGAAATTCAAAAAAAAAAAAAAGGACTAATGTTTAGTACTCTACATTGTATTCATACTTTCTATTTCTTCGAATTCCCCCTACACAGCTGATCCGACAGGAGATGAGCATCGACGGCATGTTAGACATAAATATACCATTCACCGCTGACCCCTCAAGTGTTGCCAATGATACGGCGAATTTGGTTAATAGCGCTTTGGGCGGTGCGAATAATACACACCAACAGCAACAACAACAACACCAACAACAATTGAATCAGTTGCAAGCACAGTTACCACAACAACAGCAGCAGCAGCAACAACAACAACTGATGCCATCACTGTTGAATAGTATCGCTAGCAATAACAACAATAACAATAATAATAATAGTAATATGTTAGAGTTGCCAACCGCCACACCGACGCAAACAAATCTAAATGCACGCGTACAATACTCACAAGCGAGCGTTGTAACGCCACCATCTTGGGTGCACTAAAGGAGCGGAGTGTGCGTGCGTGCGTGTGTTTGTGCATGTTTTTGCGGGTGTCAGTAAGAGCGCAATGCGGAGTAAAATTAGTTATAACTATAACAACAGCAACAACAACAACAACATAATTAGCTAAATCAAGTGGTAATCTAATCGGTGGATTTTTGTCAACACTAGCAAATGAGCAACTAAACGGTTACTAATAACGCGTAATTTTGGTAGCGATTGCGTATATATACCCGAAGTGGAAATGTGGCGAATGTCAGACTGATGGGGTGACATTTGATATGCAACATAGTGTACATACATAAATATGTACGTTTCAAGTAGTTGCCTGCGCCACAAAGTTGGGTAGTCTGGTAGCGCCAAGCCAATTTAACACTAGAAATATGTATTTGGATACATATTACATACAATATACATATATATATATAAACTACTACATACAGAACATATAGCAATTGATAGTTGACGAAAGGATTTAATCTATACATAACTGTAAAAACAACAAATGCCAACGAATTGCTTTCTGATTTCTTCTATCCACACATTAAATCAAAATCAGTTCACCAAAGGAAACTGAGTTGAAATCAAAATACAACAAAAAAGTAGAAAAAACTAAAAATAATGGACAGCTGAAATTAGCTTAAAAGTTGGTTGAGAAACAACAAAAAAATAAAAAATTAAAAATAAATAAAACAAAAACAAATCAAGGACAATAGCGACATTGGAAACGGATTAGAGCTAACCAACTGCAAGCATAACTGTAAACGAGCGGATAGCAAACAGACTCTATATAGAAAGTGAGTATAAGGCAAATGAATAATCATATAAAAAAATAATAAAAAAAAAAATTTAAGATTAATGCTTTTTTTGCAAGCTTGACGTCCAAAATTGACAAAAAACGTTTGAAGGCATTAAAAAATTGTTTTACTTGAACGCTTCATAGTTTTGTATAGCTCAACTACTTATTTAACAGCTCTTTGACAGTTGTTGACGTTTACTATGGTGAATTTGATCAATTTCAAACACACCATATGAACAGAAAGCTTTCAAAGCAATTGCAGAAAGCTAGCATTAACCTAAGAGCTTTAAAAATGTGTACATTTAATATATTTAGTTGTAAATTAATTAAAAAATACTAATTATTATTATAAATTACAACTCACCATTAACCCCAAATTCTTATGATTTAAAAAAAAAAGAGTTTTTTATCTTACTTTAAAATTTATTATAATTTTATACAAATATAAAGTATTTAGCACCCTCTCACAAAAAAAAACATACACATGCAGATAATCATTACAGCTAGCACTACAAAGAGTATAATCGAACCAAATAGACATGCATATACCCACACACACACATACGAACAAAATGTATCGTCATACACCAACAACAACAACTATTCCAGATCATCAATCAAAATTGTACTCGGCGTACCATCAACAAAACACACCGGTTTGCCATCACTATCAATCGAATTGGCGCTACCAACTTTCGGTACGCCATTCGTTTCGGCATTCGCGCGATTACTGAACTCCTGCAATTTAATTATGAGCATAGCGAAAACTTGCGGCGAGAGTGTGGCTTGAAAGAAGCCCAAAATGCGCGTCGGTTGTTCGCACACACCCAAAGCGTTAACGAAGTGCGCCACACCATTCTCGAATTCACCTTGCCCAATTAGTGTTTCGCCCATGTTGATTTCCTGTGCGAAGTAACGCTGCAGCGCTTCGTAATCATTCAGACTTGCATTTCGTGCCGCATTTTGATGTTTGCGATTGCGTCGCCGACGCTCGTGCACTTTCAGTTTGTACTCGGGATCGGCACGTCGTTTGCGATCGAAGTAGATGCAATAGCCGAGGAATAGTGTGCCGGCCACACCGGCTGCTATGCCAACTGTCGTTTTGTTCAGCGTATTCATACGAAAGGGATTTCACAATTTTTATATAGAAGTATACAAAAATAAATATATTTTGAAATTTGATTTGATTGATAATAGAAATTTTGACTTCTTCTAGCTTACTCTGACTCATGTTTGAATAATTTCGAAATGCGTTTTGTTTCACTTTAAAGATTTTGATGGCAAGTTTAGTGTTGCCACCATTTAGGTATTGGAACTGAAAATTTTGTCTTTTTTGTGTTGGTATTTTTTGAAAATATTACTTATCTCCTCTTTGTTGTATACTATATGTATAACACACCTTGCAGATTTGCACTTTTCTCAAGTGTCTTTGAAGTCTATAATATTTATAGCTTTTTTAGAGCTTTCACTTGGTTTGTTTTTCTTTCTTTTAAAAACAAACTGTTAGCCTAGTGCCAATTCAAATCTTTTTTTCTATTCAACAAACTCTTTCTATTTTATCTTAAAGGAAAATCATTCCTTTCGCAGACTCCTTCAGCCACATTCAATGGCGAGGTGTTGAAATAAAAATAAGAATTACCATGAACACAAATTATTATTATAATTGTATGCGTATAATTGCCCACAAGATTTTTATTGCGATTTTTCTTTTCGCTGAATGTCATTGAATTCTCCAACTTACGTACCACATCTTAGTAGTACTCATGAACCCAGTTGTGAAATCAACTGAATAGAAAGTGCTTTTCAACTGGTATCAACCGCTAGTCCAACCACTCAGCCGACTGTCTCCTTTCCATGAAAATAAATTGATTTTTTTTTACTTCTTGATGTACTACAAGTTCTTGATTATGTGGGGTTGATCATAAATGAACCATTGTCATACCAATATAAGGCAGATTCATAAATCTGTAGTTAAATGTTTACTCTCAAGGTAATTTGAAATTTGGTTTTGTCCAATTCCTTGGTGTTTTTATCGAAAAAATAGTACTCCATGAACACAACTACGTTCTGACAAAGATCTGAACTAACCTTTAAAAAATAGTATACATTTGATTATTTTCTGACTAGTTCGTTTATAGTCGGAAAACTCTAAATCTGGACTGGTATTCTCCTGGAGTAGTTAAATGTTTACTATGGGGTGTATAGTGCTTGTATGTATGTTATATGTATATACGTTGTTACTTCTCTTTCAAAGCATTTCAATGCGTAGAATAAAAGATTCATTGCCATATCCTGCGCCTGTTTAATGGTCTTCCTTTACAACCGTTAAGATTTTTTCTGCGTTTTACATTTTTTTGTATGGACCATAAGCTCTGCTTCTTACATTTGGTGAGACTGTGATTGAGGTTGCTTCTTGGAATCGTAAGATGCCATGTATACAAGTAGCTTTGGTTTTGACATACTATGTACGAACATACATATATAGCAGCAAAGCAGAATTTAAAGGACATTTTACGAAATTACATTAACTTACAAGCGGTGGATACAAGAAGTCGTACACACAGCAAAGCACACAAATCAGTGTGCCTGAAATCGCCCAGTGGCTTTGAGGGGGTGTCTCTTATTGTACATATGTATGCATGTCTGTGTAGCTAAGTTGTAGCGACAATTTTGATTTTTATTTCCTGCGTAATGTACGCGTGATTTTATGCCAACGGCGGCAGGTTTTTTCATTTTTATTATTTCTTCGCTTTCTCGGTGTTGACGACCGTAATGATGTATATGATTACTTGGCTGATATACTTACAAGAACTAGTGGGTGGGCGTTGGCATAAGAAACTTCACATTGTGCACTGCAGTGGTCGCCAGCACCGCCATCGTCTCGTTGATGGCAAGTCAGTTTCAATTTTGGCCAAAGATCTCTTAGCAATTTTTTACGGTTCATTCATTCATTTATTCCTTTTGCTTGCTTGCCTCACTCTCACTTGTGCAGTTGGTTGGGTGTGCCGCGTGCGCGCATTCATTCATATTCATAGATTTCCATTGTAAAATTACATTATTAACATAATTTATGCATAAATGTCATTTAAAATTTGTGTAGCCACTGTTGTGGAGACGTAAAAAGACAGACTCGTTGGCATACTTTAGCAGCGCTGTAGTGGTGGTACTGTTTTAGTTAGCGGTGGTGGGGTATTTAAAGCTTTAGAGCAGCTTTAACTTAATAAAAGATTAGCCGGCGAAGATTTAAGTTCTTGCTGTTGAGAAGGAACAAAAGAGAACTAAGTGAGATTAATAATTTAAATGACATATTTTAAATTTAAAGATGTTAGTTCTTGTTAATTCCAAAATTTTTTCAATACTACAAAAATTTAGTTGAATAAATTGTATTAATTGTCAAAAAATATTTACCAGATTTTGATAAGCAAACAAATTCGAGCAAAATAATAATATCGAATTTGCTATTTAATAGCTGAGTTTTAAAAGAAATCTAGCTTCTAACGGGCAGATTAAGAAACAATATATTGCAGTTCTCTGTGGGAAATAGTAAGAAAATGATTTGTATATGGTTAGGGATGACAACGATTAATCATTTGATTAAATTAATCGATTATTTTCATTCAATTTACGATTTAATTGCATCGAAACACCTTTTCTAATTACTCGACTATTACTCGAGTAATTGCAAAATAATCGTAAACAGCATTTTCAAATTTAATACATTTTATGTTCATCTAAGTTAGCTACAAGGGTCGAAATTGCAAACGGTGTAAACATAGTTAAATTCTAATATGTCAACGTAGTTTAATATCAACAAATGAATGTCTGGTAACACTGCATTTACAGTTAAGTCAAACGCATTTTACGTTCAGTTGTTTGAAGAGCAATGGCGCCAGTTAAAAGCGAAGTGTGGACATTTTTTTAATAAAATAAGCAATAACTACGTTATATGTCAACTTTGCTGCAAAAATTTAAAATTTTCTAATAACACTTCAAATATGTTGCAGCATTTAAAATTAAAGCATGCAACTGTAGCCTGCAAATTGGTGGTAAGTCGGAGCAATCGGTATTACATTTTAAATTTCTTCTAGTTATATACATATATGTGTACAAATTAGACTCTGCAATCTTGGAGTAAAGACAATGTTTCCCTAAGTGATGATGACACTGACACCATTTTGTGCACTCTAGTGCACACAAGAAGGAGGAAGGACAACGATTTTACATCTCCACAAGATGAATTGAGCTTTTATTTGAATTGTCAGGTATTAGAACTAAGTCGAAACACTATTTATGCTTGGGAAGAAATGAAAACCGTTTACCCAAACTGTACGGACTTTCAAAAAAGTATTGTCATCTACTTGGTACCTCAGTACCAGCTGAGCGGCTTTTCTCAAAACGCAATCGTTTGACAACAAAAAGTTTATCGAAATTGCTTTTTCTTCAAACTTGGTTGAACAGACTTCTAAATTTTCTGAATATATTCATGAATATATTTTCCTTTATGCTAAGAAAATGAATTTTTAATATGATATTTTAATTTTATTTCCGTTTTTGTTTTTGTGTATATACGAACACAATTTGAATGTCTGAAATAAGAATATAGTCTCCTATATTTTATTGGTTTTATTTTTACGCAAAGTTGCAAACATTGGAATTAATCGATTAATCGATTTTTTTACATTAATTGCAATTAATTGCAATTATTTTTTTATATCTTGCAATTAATCATTTGATTATTTAATCGATTAAAAAAAACATTTTGCCATCCCTATATATGGTACATGCCTACTTTATAACTCTGTGGTCCTTTAATACTCTTTGATTTTATTTTATACTATTTTTGAAATAAACGACGATTTAGTACATAGTAAGATGTAGATTCATTGACTTGAATTTCATATTGGGCCATCATTGATTCCGCAGCGAATTCGATATCGATCCGATAAACATTTTCGATCGCAAATTTTCATGAATCTTTGATTCCGTCGATAAACTGCTTTATATCACATTTAGACAACTTAAATTTATTTTTGTTAGTCTGCTTTTGTGTCCTGTCTCTAAACTACCCATTTAAAATATAATTTAGTCCGTCATCAGTAATTTTTTACATATAAACTTCCAAATGGTTTATTTCTTTTAAATATCCGCAACTCACTCATCAACGGTAAGTGAGTTCAATGTATCGTAAATTTAATTTTCGATGCGGTTTCAATAATTTCGATGTAAAATTTTTCGATCGAAACGGTTCCAATGATCAGGCTCATTATGTTTAAATGGTCGTCAATTGCGTACTAATAGGCTAATTAATTGAAAACAATTTGAAATTAAATTGCTTATAGCGTTTTTAGACAGCCAAATTAATTGATCAATCAAAATTTTTATTGAGAAACATGTTTTTGCCATTCACACTGCCGGCTGCTCGATAACCGATCAGCTGTTATATGTAAATTTTGTTTTTGCTTTTTCTAAGAAGTTGGTAAGTTTCATCTTGAAAATTGATTGAAATTTCACCTGCCGACATCTACCGTAGCTTTTTTTTATCAAAAAATTCAGCCAATCACAGACAAAGAAAGTATATCGTACGTCTTTGTCGCAGAGTTGCATTTCATTTTCAAGTCGATTAAAATTCAATTAAAAATTAATGTAAATTTTTATTTTGTATGGTAAATCGATCTTAATAAGCGTTTTAATCGAGCAGAGGACGGTTAATTGATCAATTAGCTCCGGTGTAAAAAGGATACTAAATTCTCTAAATTTATTAAAGAAACATCTTTTCTAACGAAATCTTTTCAATAAAAATTAGGCTATCACTAACTACCTAAATATTCAAATTAAACTTGTTTTAAAGTTTTAATACAAACTGCAGAACTTGAAGAAGTGACAGAAGTTTACTGAATCAACATAAAGAAGTTATCAGATTACACACTGAATGTTAAAAAATAATAACTTTTGCATTTAAAGTAACTATTCAAATTCCTAATCAAATTGTTCCATTACAGTTATTGAGCTTAAAATATTAAAATTTTCCAAAGCACATTAACACAATTTGTAGCTAACATACATTTCAAACCAGCTATTATACAACTAATCGCTAATGTTAAAATATTTAAAAGCGCATTTAAAACAAATCACGGCATCATTAGAGCTCATTAGAGCGCAAATAGTCACTAAATCGGCAACTCAATTACCCACTTGCTGAATTACAAGCCGATGAAATATGTAAGCGATCCATTACACGAAGCAATACGAAAACGTATGCTAATGTGGAAGCTCATGAAAGCACGCCGAAGCGCGCTTGAAGTCCAACAGCTCAAATAAAGTATCGAAAGTGCTTATAAAACACGCCAAATGGATGGGCAATTTGTCTCCTTGACAAAAAATGTATTTTTACACAAGTGTGTCTGTATGTATGCCTTTGTAATTGGCTACTAATTCACTTTAACAAAATTTCGCCAGCAGCGAAAAGGCCAAGTCAGTTTTTTAGAGATGAGGAGAAAGAAGAGATAGAGAGAGCGCGAAAGTATGCAGGTGAATTTCAAAGTTACCACCAAAATGTGCGCGGGAGGGTAGCTTTTATTGAGGCAGGGGAGCCACCAAGCAACGCGGCGCTGTCATTTTTGTGCATTGCTTGGCAAATTAGCTAAGTGATTGCCTACACAATGTTATGCAACACTGAGCATACGGCTCGTGGCCACTTGACTGCTTCTTGACTACATTGTAGCCACTTAGTTTTTTTTTTTTGTTGTTGCTGCTGTTCTCTGCTGCTACTCACTGGCTACCGGTTGTTGCGCTTGTCAGCGGACAGCTTTTGAAAATTTAATTATATCCTTGGGGCACTGAATATGCAATTATCTCTTAAACACACCTCGCATACGCTAGAATACCGCGCTGCGCGGCTTGTTGGCTGCCGTTTATTTCGCGCTGCATATTGTTGTTGTTGTTGTTGCGCATAAATGAAGCGTTTATTTAATTTGATCGAATTCAAAGTGGCTGACTGGCCGCCATTTAGTTTTGTTGTTTTTTGTCGAAGAAATGTCTGAAGCACTGCAGCTGAAAGGCCTTTGAGTGAGGAAAACCTGTGTTACTTTGTATTACTGCTCTTCTCTACTTTCTTTCTCATATTTCTGTGTAAATTATGCAGCAGCTGCCTTCTTAAGTGTTTCTCAGCCTACTTACTCACATTTCTACGGCATTTCTTCGACCGCTATGAAGATTCTTATATTCTAATTTGTGACAAACAATTTCAATGGACCGTTATTTGGATTTTTTCGCCTACAAACTTTCCACTTCACCTAACGGCATTTCACTTTGCTGTGTGAGACAAGCGCTTGTAATTCATTTAAGCACAAACGCTGCCTTTCTTCTGACTTGTCAGCGTCCGAAGCCGTGTCTTCTTCTGCTCATTTGCTGCAGCTTTTTATTGTTTTTGTGTTTTTTGCGCCTTTTGCTAGGGCGCTAGTAATTTACGCTTTGGAAACTTTTCACAAACTGTCAGTGCGCATTTTTGCTTTGTAAAAAGTTTTGCTGCCAAGTTTTTTTCCGCTATTTATTTCAATTCATTTGTGTTCATTCTTTCTTTTTTTTTTTTTTGAGCTAGTCCTTCTGTAATGCTCGCTTTTTGAGCTCGACAAATTGAATTCTTATAAGCTTTTTATTTGTTTGTATCTGTGTCTGTATGTGTGTGTGTCTGTGTGGTTGTAATCCGGCAATTAGAATCGAAAGTTTTGTGACTGGTGGCGTTGCGGTGATGCGTCATTGGTGTTTGGCTAGTTTGACGTAAATCATGCTTGTCCAGTCAAAGCAAAGGAAAAAAGTTGACAGTGGTATAGAAAAGAGTGGGAGCACCGCCAAAGGAACTCCAAAAATGCGCTTAAACTTTTTTGCATACTTTGATTTGAGCGAATTATCTAAGCGAATTATTTGAATACTTGTGCAAGTTCATTTGCATTTGGCAGCTAATTTTAAATTTTTTTCTTACAGTTCATTTCAAATTTTAGTTGAATCGAAATTTGGCGTCTTTATGAGAATCTTAGATTTTCTAATAGAAGCTTTTCATGGTGGACACTATTTAATAGACGATTTTTGTTAGTTTTCTGTCAAGAGTTGTCACGGATAAAAATTAAAAAAAATGGGTATGATCTAGAACCAATTTTTAAATATCTCGGGATACCTTTAATAATGATTTAAGATAGTATTCAGAGACCCTGAACATAAAATCACTTGATTTTGGAGAACAACCTTGAAAATATTAACTTCGATTAGTGTGATTTTTATATGTTTTATATAGACTTAGGGGTTTAGCCAACTCCAGTATGAGCAAGAAAACAATAGTATTTTCATATTGGAGTCCTATCTATGCGTGCCAATGTAAATCGTAAAATCGTGTTAGATTTTGCAACATAAAATTTTGTTAGATATTATATCTGTCCCGTAGTTTTTCAAGAATATTATTTTTGGAGATTTATGAATAAATTACTCCCTAACGAACATTCATTCAATGAAATCTTGGTCCACTATGCGAAAGATTGTATATGGTGTCAAATAAACCTGAATAGTTCTACACAAACCATGACGTTCCATGCCAATCTAAAGGCTTATAATCTAAATATAATTAAAAAATATATTTTTCTTTAACAAATTGTCGCAAAAGACTTCTAGGCATCAATTGGATATCATCCTATGTTATTATAATATTTCAGAGACATGTCTTTGACTACCTAGATGTAAGTGAAAGAGGCAATGTTTCTTGTAGTAAGCGGATTCTGTACAAAACTGCAAAAATAACGATGGAAACACAGTGTTGATTATAATTCCTTCATGGCAACAAAATCTCCTAGAGAGGGTACTTCTCGTCTTGAAATCATCACATAGCTCTTAAAGAGAACTGTACCAATATTATATTTATCAGATCAGGTTCTAATAAATAATAGCCCAATTTAGCTCACGATTAATGAAAGTTTTCGAATTAACACACGAAATCTTAACAAGTTTCTCAGAAAATTAATACTTTCCGTGAATTAGAACAAATTTGATATTTCAATCTGCTAATGACCCAGATCAAAATGTTGACGAAGAATTTGATATAATTTTTCCAGAAAGTAACAAAAATATTTTTATTAAAAACTAAAGCTATCTCCAACGAAAATATGCTGTCTAATAAAGCTTTAATTTTATTCACTCCTGATATAAATAAATATACACATATTCACCTACATATAAGAATATAATTATAGAGCGTCACTGAGCTGTGCTGCCTTGTGCTATCGCTATTTGTCACACTTTCAAAGTTTCGGCATTTGATTAACTCTGTTCGTGCAGAATTTATTAATAAGGTAAAAATTTGGGTATTAAAATTTAATCGAACATAAAAGTTGTCAACTTAACCTGTGTGACAGGCTGGAGGCGAAAGGCAACTGGAGAGCAAGGCAACAAAAAAGCAAACAAAAAGAAAAAATAACTTATTCCGGGAAGGAGTGGAATAAGGCGAAGCAGCAAAAAAGGAGAAGATCCAGTGGTATGGGCGACAATTTGGCTCACTGCACATTATATGAGACAATTTAACTTTATTAACCACCCGCCTGCGCTGTCAATATTAAATCAGATGTCCCGAAGGTTCAACTGAAAGGACAAAAAAAAAGAACTCAGCAACAAAAAAGTGCACATTGGAGGAAGTAAAAAGAAGCATATGGGGTGCAAATATACTTACTCATTTATGTGGACTCTGTATACCATATATCTGGATGGCGAAACTAGAAGAATGACAGCAACTTTGTACCCATGGCTGTATGTGTGCTCTATTTGATTGAATTATTCAGCGAGTTGCCAAAGAATTCGTTTCTAGCACAACTTCATTCCCTCACTTCCTATTTTTGCATGTGATTTTCATTTCTTTTTTGTCAGCTCACACCTCGCAACATGCCACTTAAAATTAAAGAAGCCAACTTGCCACACAATTTCACCGCAACGCCTGTTGTGGGAGGGACGCAGGAAGGAAGAAAAGAGGAAGGCGTGTGTCAGCAAGTTGATGACTAAGGGACGAAGTGTTTGACACTTAGTTGCCACGTTTGCTGAGCTTTGTAGTGGGAGGCAGGATTGCAGTGGGGCACATAAAAAGGAAACCTTGGGAAATGCTATAAAGTGGGGAATTACGCGGCGGCAGCGGTTGCTAGCGAAAGTTTTCAAATATATACTTTTTTTCCTACTCGTGAAAGCCGCGACAAACTTTGGCGCGGACGCTAAGCGGTTTTTCTAATTTTTTTTGCTTTCCTATTACTTTAAGCGCTCATTGCCTTTTTCGCACAAAAGCTGTTATGCGCTGCTAGGATACGGCCAATTTTCATTTTATATTTTTTCACATTTTTGTCGTTTGCTTTTTATGCTTTGCCCGTTCGACTGCTTTGAGTTCAATTTTAAAATAATAAAGAGCCGCGAAATTCTTTTGTATTGTGCCGTTGTTTCTCGTTGCGGCTTCCGGAATTCCTTCAACAACTATGCTTCGCTCATTAATAACCGCTGGGGAAATGTTGGCGCATTGCTTGGTGGGAGGGTGTTGTATTCACTGTGGCATGTTGACAGCCGATTTGTGGCTGCCACAAATTATGACACCAACTGTCAAGTGAGGCGGCAACTCACGCTTGCGTCGACAGGTATGGCGGGTGGTATTTCGCTTTCTTTGGTGCTTTTGAGGATTGTGATTTTCTAAATATGACTTTAAAAATTTAATGTGCTGATTTTCTGATATTAGTTTTTGTATTTAAAGATAAAATACTAATTAATTTTTTAAAGTTGTATATTAATAGTCAAAACTATGAAACAAATAAAAAAAGATAGATCCTAAGGACACATATCTTTGGCAGGAGCGACATCTACATTTTGCTTACGTAATCATTTTGCCTTCAAGAAAGGCACGTGTCTCAAACACCTTGATTATACATTCAATGCGAGCTAAATTATATAAAAGTAGTGAGGATAAGTGGTTGGCAAAAGTCTAGATTGAATAATCTTTTGTCAGATATTAAATTTCTATCTTCTTACCATTCTGATGGCTCAAAGTTAATGGATAAACATAAAAACAATATTGCGTTTTACTTAAAGATGAAACAGTGCAGTTATAATGGAAAGAATATTGTGCACGTGTTTTCCAATGAAACCATAGACTTGTCCAACAAAGAGTAAAATAAAATAAAATAAAATAAAATAAAATAAAATAAAATAAAATAAAATAAAATAAAATAAAATAAAATAAAATAAAATAAAATAAAATAAAATAAAATAAAATAAAATAAAATAAAATAAAATAAAATAAAATAAAATAAAATAAAATAAAATAAAATAAAATAAAAAAATAATAAACTCATAATATGGTATCATATTATGATATGAAAATAAATTTGTTTATTGGAAATTTGTTATTTTTATTTATGAATTTGTTTTATTTATCAATAAATTATATTTCTTGAAATTTTCCTACAGGGTAATCAATAAATTTCTTTCTCTTTATATGTGTTTCTTCCAATTGTTAAGGTTCAGTGAGGTCGCTGGCTGTTGAAACGCATATTATCCTGTTTGTTTAGCACCTTTTTAACACACACACTTGACTTGAGAACACGCATATCCTTTGACAAACACATTAAGCTATAAATTACACACCCATACATAAGCAAATCATAATGCGAACATAAGTAACATAAGTGCGCACTTATTTCAAAGCATCCAAATTCACACTTTCTCACCCAGCAAAGAGTTAAGCTCATGATGCTGTTGCTTTTGTTGTAGTACTTGTGCTATTGTTTTCGACATAACACTTGAAAACCCACGTTTATAGCCTTTGGCGTTCGCAAATGCATTGTGCGAGTATTTAGAACAACGACAGACAGACAGATTATGCGCAGCTGACTGGGGTAACAGCTCCACATATCATTGTAGTTGTTTGTAGCGAAAGCAGGTCGCTTTTTGTATTGTAGATAGATTTTATTTTGTTTATTTATTTTGCATTTGGTGCGCGTCCTTTGCCGGATCTTGCAGCTAACGAATGCCAATTTCTCTGCAGTAAAGCTGTCAGACAGACAGACGGACGGACAGCGAGTAGAGTAGCGAATGTTTACTTTACAGCTCCCATTCAACAAGTGGTAATCGCAGCGAGTTTTTTCGAGCCAGCAAAATGATAAATGCAAACTTACAGACAAACGCGTAATCGCATAAATACTGGCAAACATATTTCGCCTTGCATTTGCACATAAATCCTTAAGGACCTTAAGCAGCTTCCAGCATGAACGTTGCTGGCAGCACGCAATTGTGGCAGTCCTTGTGCCCGTCATACACTCCTCACACACCCACAGAGAGAGACACTCGTTCAACATTATCCACTTCCATTGTCTCCATACAATTCGTTATCCTGTCGCAAAATGCCACTTCAACTGCGTATAATTCCCGCAGCACTGGCGCTCATTCCCCCTCTCCTGCGCTCAGTGCATTCCCATTCAGCGCACTTCACCGCGATTAAGTGGGCGTGATTGTGGTTTTTAATTTTGCTCCTTCTGTTTTCACTTGTGTGCGTCCTTTTTTGTTGTTGTTGTGTATCCTCACTTATTAGTATTGTTCCTGTTTACGGTTGTGGTTGTTGTTGTTATTGCTTGTACTGCTTAGCAATGCCAGCGGCAACAAGTGCCTGCGTTGAGGTGTTCCCTTGCGGTGGTTGTTGTTGACACAAATGAGTGGTTGAACTCAACACACACACACGCACTCACCTACACAATCGCAAACAATTGACATCACCTCCGCTGTACTGTTTATTGTTGTTGTTGCGGTTTGTTGTAGACTAAGAAATAGAAATAGATGATGTGAATAAAGAATGAAGCAGTGCTCTGACGAGGACGTTGCAAATGTGTGTGTGGCTGCTCCACGCTTTCAATTGTGTGCGCCAGTCGAGTACTCGAGCTTAACTGTTATTAAATTGTCGACGATTTGTACTCACACAGACACACACGTTTTGTGGTCGTTGCGTTGCTGCCACTTTGCCATCGTTAATTTCTGTATAAAATTTATAGTCATCATTCCACGCGCTTTCTTATCCTCTCTGCTCCAGTCTATTGTGTTCTGCATTACACTTGTTTAGGTAATTGTACGCGTTGATTTGAAATTTATTGACTGCAAATTGTGGTTGTATTTAATTGGCAATTTGGATTTGGGGAAATTTGCTTTTAATTCACAGTTTTTACTACTGCCTTGATATGGTGATCTATTAGAATTTTATTTGAAAAAAGTAGATTTGGTGGAATTAGCATCACTAGTATTTCTTAGCCCGTATCGTCATCGTTAGGAATAGTCTTCATTTTCTTCAATTCAATTATTTACAATTATTTTCTTAATTTTTCCGCTATATAATTTGTTATCTCCCTTTCCCATTCCTCTCTCTCTTTTTTTGTAACTCTGACCACAGACTTTCTATCATACTAGTTCCCATACCTCCATTAAATGATAATTAACAGACTGATCCTTCATAAATTTTTTGTCTCCACAATTTAAATCTTAATTACAATTCAATTAGTCATGAAAATTATACTCAATTAACAACTAATTAATTCACATTTTTCCATATCTGTATATAGAAAGTAAGTTCAGTGAGAACAAGAATATCGAAAAAGAAAAATTCTTATTTATGAACATTAAATTGAATATGTATGAATAACGAGCTCAATGACTCAAATTGAATTACCTCGACCAATTAAGTGGTTTAGGTGCGAAATAATCTGCTTACTTAAATATCCATTAAACAATACATTAATTTTTACCGAAACCAATTAAGCATTTGTGTAATTTACTTAATTAAATGGAAATTATATACTAATTGACAAGGAATTAATTTAGTAATTTTAGATAATGTGTTACATATACATATATGAACACCAAATTAATATAAACCAATTTATTAATTATTTTTACAACTTAATTATCTCTGCTAATTGAGCTGTCTGAAGCCCAATTCAGATGAATTTAGTATCATTAGCTAACTAATATTGGTTGAATCCACATATTTTACTTCGAAATTGTATGTTTAAAGTAAATAATCGGTACTTTCGATATTTCAAAGATTTTCTATTTTCAATGATGTCATCCAAGATTTTAATATTTCACACATTTCTTTTAAGTTAATAAATAAATATTGTTCTGATGTGACTTCCTTCCGATTGCATGAACTTCATAACCATTCGCCACTCGTGTACTACATAAATTCCAACTGATATCTCAATTTTGTACTCACACTAGTGTAGCACATAATTTGGACCATTTTTTATTTGCACCAAAGGCTATTTTATGTGCCACACTACATAAAAAATGGGTTATCTTATCGCGTCTCAGCGCAAAATTATGGGCATTGTCGCACTTCATCAAATCACTATCAACAAATTGATCTGAGAAGACAATAGCAGGATAAACGCAGAAGCGCTAAACAACTGCTTAACAGTCTTAATATAGCGCAAATGGGCAGTTAACTAGGCTCAGAGGCGGCAAATCTGCAAATGGACAGCAACTAAATTATTCATTAATTCGACTGACACTTGCCACGACGGCCAATGATAAAGTGACTGGCGATGAGTCAAGTGAGAGACAAGTATTTAAGTGAGGATGCTGCTAGTGTTAAATTATTCACAAATCTGTTGGGTGATAAAGATGACGCAGCTGAAATGAAATGAAAAGTTAATCGCATATATTTCTATGCAAATGCCAACAGACTTAAGATAAGGATAGTCATACTGTTAAGGGGGTTGCGAATTTAATAGGCCTAGCAAGAAATAACGCCATAAATAGCGTATAGTTTGTGGACTGAGTGGTAATAAAATTTAGTATTGACACAAGCGTAATTCCAAAGTAAATTTTGGGCGAAAATATTCACACTTGAATGGCTGCAAATAAAATTATAAAAATATGAAAAAGCTGAGCACCATTTTGAGAGGCTTTTTAGGCGCAATAATAATAATAAATCGCGCAAATTGGTGATAGTCGTAAATTTCCGCTACCACTGTGCCGCCCATTCAATTGTAGAGGCGGAGTCGGTTTATGCAGCAGGCAGATTGCCGCTTCAACCCAAATATATTTATATTTGTATTGTAAATAGTTCAGGCCGCCACCAGTCTAAAATCATAGCATTTCTGCGGCTTTTACGCCTCTTTATTTCCCAGCGCGCAAACACGCATATATACTTGCCATTTTGCTTTCGCGGCTTTATGCCACAAACTCTGTGCCTCGCCCTGCATTGGCTGAGACAGGCGGCGCGGCTGTCAAGTAATTGAATTTTATGTGCGCGTTGACACTTCAGTGTCGCACATTGTGTGCATTTAAAATCTGCCATAAATGCCACGCAAATTGTACTGCTTGGCAGCATTTACGAGCTATTAGCGCTACTTGAACGCGAGTGTGAACGGTAGTCGAGTTGAGGCAATGGAGAGTCGATATTTGAGAGGCGTGGCAGTTTAGCGGCTTATGTGTTATGTTTGCTGTGAATGATTTTATTTGATCTCTATATGCTATTTGCATGTCTTAAATGCTTGTGCTATTAAACTTTTCACTTAGTAATGAAAGAAAAGTCATATTCGAGAGTATTTCTCCCATTCAATTAGTCTCCGAGGTAGCAACTAACTAATATTGAACTCTGAGATTCATAAATTGAAATTTGTCATAAATTGAAACTGAGGATAAGGTATTTTTAAAGTATATTCTCCCTTTAAGTCCGACTCGTTGGTTTCAAAATTTATTCCAGACTTCATTTAAGTTTTTTCGAACAAAATTTCCAATCGGTGGAACTAATAACCTTTTCGCACAGGAGTTCATTGATCAATTAACCGGCCTTTACTCGGTTAAAAGTCTGATTTAGATCGATTCACCATACAAAAGAGAATACTAATTTAACTACATTAATTTTTAATCGAATACAAATCGACTTCAAACTGAGAAATAACCCTATATGTTGTTGTCTACACTAGAAATTTAGTTGTGATTATGGATAAAATAGCAATCTACTGATGAATCTTACCAGCTTCCAATGAATAGCAAAACCAAAAATATATAACAACTGATCGTTGATCGAGTAGCCAGCTGTACGAAAGCAAAAACTGGTTTCTCAATTATAACTTTAATGTAATGAATTAATGTGGCTGTGCGAAAAGGCTATAGGGTTATTTAATCGCAGATTTAAACCTATTATCTTTTAATTACAATTTATTGTTCTTATTGGAACGTAATCAAGAAATATTCTCAAAAAGTTTTAACGCCTGAAAGTATGCATTGTTTTAAAAAATTTTGATAATTTTTTAATAGATGCTCAACTTTTTTATATATTTAATTATTTAAATTGTGAATAACTGTACTTAATTGCTCAATTAACTTCAAAATAAAATTATAAAACTAATATTCTCCTTTCTATTCTTCTCTTTGCAGGCTAATTCTTCTGGTCCCATGGTCGAAGCAAAACAATAAAATTCATATAAATACATACAGACATATATATATAATTAACTGAAATTAGCTACAATAATAATAATTAGTACTAGTAGTAGTAAGAAATGTGTTTGTATAATGTAGGTACAACAACAACAACAATACTATAACACTTCTGTAAATATGCATGTTAAAACGTCAACTTTAGTTTGTTAAGTAAAAAACAAAAAAAAAATAAATATAAATATAAATATACTTTGTATTTCTCAGCTAAAACAAAAAAATAATAAAAAAATGTTTTACTAAAAATTTGTGCTAAATAAAATAAAATAAATGTAATAATAAATATAGGATGAAAACAAAAAACTAAAAGAAACATATGATAAATGAAATCCTGAAAGCATCATAATACGTAATATAATATAATTAGCGAAATTTCATAAATAAAAGAGATAATAATTTTTTTGTTTTGCTTTTAATTATATTTTTTTTATATATTAAATAACTGTAATACAAAGTACTATGTAAAACATTAAAACTGAGCATAAAATGTAAAACATGTTAATTCGTTTAAGTTACAACAACAACAACAACAAAATTGTGTTTTCCTTATTTCTAAAATAGAAACACAAAAAACATATTTTTATTTAAAAAAAATATGAAAAAAGTAAACTATTGCAAATAAAATAAATAAGCATAAAATAATAATAGAGCGATAAATTTAAACGTTTAAAGTGAAAAATAAAGAAATGGTTAAATGTGTTTATAATTTTTATTTAAGTAGTACAAAATGTAGAACCGCAACGTCATAGCTGTAAAGTTAAGCATAAATGTAAGCCAAGCAAAAATTTGAAAAAATAATAAAGGATGAATGTTTATTACACTACATGCAAAAAGTATATGTACTTGTGAGTGAGGAAGCTAATCGCACAGAGTTTATATATAAATAATTTATTTTCTATAGTTTTGAAGGATAAATAATTAGTTGTCCGAAGTTTTACTGCAATCGACGCTTAAAAAGGAATCTAATTTTTTTTAGTTTAAATATTTTCTTAATTATTCGTTTAATTTATGGAAGAAACCGCCAGCGTGCTGCGTTCAAAAGCTTTTGCTGCTTTCAGCGAAGCGAATATTTATAGAATTTTGTAAAATGAAAAGAAGAATCTTCGAAATGGAAGAGCGAGTAATATCGAAGCGCTTAAATATATTATTTTAAAGGTTAGAAAATGGCTGATAGATTCTTAGGCTATGCTATTAGGAGAATGAGAACATGTTTAGGATTACCGTTAAAACTGAAGTTGCGATTATTTCACCAAAAGAGACTAAATAAAGCCATTGGATTTCGAGTAACAATTGCTCTTACAGTTTTTAATTACTTTTGAATAGTATACCGAACTATTTTCGCCCATTTTTCGATGCAGTTATAAGACCAAATTATACCAAAAAGACAAAACAATTGCAATAAAAGTGTCCTCTTTGGTAAAAAATTGCATAAATTAAAAAACGGTATTTTCATCATCGAAGAAATTGACCTTTTTCCATAAGAACTATGTTTTAGGGGTTAACTTTTAGCTGAAGTGAATAGGTTTTAAGATGGTCGGGAACTCCACTAAACAAATTATTAACAACCTTAACAAAATGAATTTTGCTGTCAAATTGTGCGGGTGAGACACTTTAGCCAACAGCTAATATTTCACTAAAATTTAGGGCAAATTGTATATCTCTGTTCAGTTAAGAATTATTTACAACAGATTTTTCGGATTCTACTTCAGAATAAATCAATTTTGCTTAGGAAAATATAGCATACTTTTAGGCGCTTAGCGGAATTATAGTTTTTTCGACAAAGGTCGCTTAGCAAAGAACATTACACTTTTCAGCAACTCAAAGTCGACTCAAAAATTAAACTTGAAGCGAATGTAGGTATAATTGATTGATAATTGAAATTTTTAAGGACATTACGAAAACACCATAGCATGAACCAGTACCCACCAAGAAAAAAACGGAAAAATCAATGACTAATAAAATAAGTAAAACTAATATACAGAGGCACTTTAAAAGCAGAAAAAAAATTTCAGAACTTGAAGTACACATTTCGTATATATTTGCTCCTTCAAGGCGCCTAAAAGCAGTTAAAGAAAATTTTGTAGTTGAAAGTGAACTGCCTGCAATTACAAACACATACATATATGTAGACAAAAAAATAAGTTAGTTTAAGCGATCCATGTGTGTTTACTTTAAAAGTAAAATTTAAGCTATTAATAAATTTAGAACCAATATAGTTATATGTGTGTCGCCATAATTAAATCTAATGTAGACCACTTGAAGTTGTCTATGCAAAAAAAAAAATTAAAATATAAACATAAATAATTGAGAAGAGAATAATATTAGCTAATAAAAGGGTTAATAATTACAAGAAACCTTTTTGTTTTCTGCCTCTTGCTGTAAGCACAAAGCTATCACCGCTCTATAATATTTTGTTTAATCTCATGGTGCTGCTTTCTGAAATATAAGGTTATACCTTTAAACCCACACATATACGTAATATTGATATAAAATATATGCATATTTAAATAATAGATGAAATCTCAGGTGCAGCACAATTTGAGATTACTTCATACACAATATAGACAAGCATTATATGCCCTTAGCAAGAGTTTTCGGTTTTAAATACTTTTTTATTTATTCTTAATTAAATTTCAAAAATAATTCAGATTTTCAATAATTTAAAAAAATATTTGTTTATAAAATGAAATAGATTATTTTTTATTTCTTTCTTTTTTGCTTGGCCCCATCGTTTTTATTTTAAATACTTTTTGGGTTAATAAAAAGAAAAGAAAGGTAGCTTTGAATTGCAACCCTTTATTCATAAATAATAAGAAATACTATGTTTCAAAAACTACGAGAATATGAATATGATTGTAATTTAATTTAAAGTGTTTGGAAAACAGCCAACAGCAAGAATTTTGTACATATAAAACATACACATAAATAAAAATTAAATGAATTATAACTTCAATAAAAGTCACATTTGAAAAAAATTTATTATTTTTTAAATTTATTTTTGGGAACGGATTTAACATATCTATGAATCTATACTACTATTATAAAGAGGAAATATTTGTATGTATGTCAATGAACAATTTCAAAACCTAGTGTGCGAATTCAAAAATTCTTACACCATTGAAAAGCTACATTCATCCCGAGTAACATAAGATATATTTATTGCTAGAATCTCAACTTTCTGGAAATAGTTCCCAGGTGAGGGTATCAAAAAGATGCCGTGATGGGGAATCTTAATCTGAAACTGAAAATCGTCTTGCATGTCATTCTCTTCGCATCGCAATCGCGTGCCAGAGAGTCGAGTAACAAATCATCTCGCAACTGCTTGCTGATCAAAATTTCAAAACCTGCCAAGTATTCGCTTGTGAGTCGTGTACGGAACGTGTGCATCGGCTTGAAGAACAAAATATTAGAAATATACAAGCTCGCACTAGGCCGTCGAATTCTGAGCATTCCCAACGCCTTCATAATCAGAGAGAAAGACAACGGACACAAAAGACTAGAAGTCGTAATCAAGTTTAAGCTCATTGCAAATAAAATACCCAAGAAACGGGAAAGTACATACATATGTTTGGGAGAGTGTGTATATGTGTGTAAAAACTTATAATTTTTGAAATGTTTCTTTAAACCCCTGCGAAACCCGAGTGGTCTGCTAGTATTTTATAAAACAATTTATACCACCCAAGGTTTTTATCATAATAGTATAAAATCGTCTACCACTTACTAGTCTAATATTACGTTTGAGACATCATCCACCTAAAAATCAACTTAACACATTACTTTGTCTCTCGAAGATCATTCGTACTACTTAAAAGGAAAATTACTAAAGTCATATGATTTGTTTCGCCAAAACCTCACAAATATAATCTGATTAATTATATAAACGTTAAGCACCTTAATCTTCACCACTGTGGGGCAGATGACTGATTCTATGGATCATCATGTTTTATCCTGTAGGTTAATCTCTTTAAATTTTTCTTCAATAGCGTTTCAAATTTCAATAACAATAACGACATGCAATATAATATATTCTTCAGAACTGCCATTTATATAAACTTCGCGCTTCTCAAAAGGGTTTCCTTAAATTTAAACTTGCTTCGTGAATGATATGAGATATCTGCGACTGCAATTCGACCATTCTAACTTTATCCAAACACTTTCGTATGATATCAAACTGCAAAAAATAAAGCTTTATTAATAGAAAATGGCCATAATCCAGAAATATTACAGTGATCAATCAACAAAGTGTTTACTATAAAGCCGTGCTAAAAAATTTAATTGTTATTACCAACCCATAACCCATAATAAATACATATTCACATTTATAGTAAAGCACATAAAGCTTTCGGTTTCGAATTCGAAGCTACAGCAACGAAAACTTCTCTTCTCATACAAGAACCGGTAATGGTTTGCTGCAAGCTTGCGCACAAGTGGTTGAAAGCTGTCAAAGCATAACCTAGAACTTTTGGTGTTGGAAGTTCAAGGAAGGTATAGACTACTTCCGGTTCAACATATTATACCAAAATTTATAAGGGTTGTTATTGGTAGGCATAGTTTTTTGTTCATACATATATGTTTGTTGAGAAGTTATTGAGATGATAATAGCGGAAGAAATTATTATTTTTTCCAGAAATCTATATTAATATCCATCTACTTTGACCCTGCTTAACACGAGTAAACCTTTAGAATTTTTGCCTTGTCTAATAGCATTATAGGTATGTTTTCTTTATACACTCATTAATTTTTGTCTGAAGTAAATAGCAAAATACTAATAATATCCCACTAATCTTCCATTTGTGTTAGAAAATCTGCTTGTAATGTTGAACTGTCAGATTTTGTTTACTAAAGCGGCTTATTCAAATTAATGTGCAGTCAATAATGGTTACTTACGGTTTTAATCATTTGACTGACTATGCATTAGGGTGAGTCAATCATAAAAAACTAGTACTTTTCTGTTTTGAAAGTTAATGTTTTTAAGCAGATAATAATTTCATTAATTGTTAATAAAATATTACTTAAGGGGTTATCCCATGTGATGAACAAAC
Organism: Zeugodacus cucurbitae; assembly: GCF_028554725.1. Lineage (NCBI taxonomy): Eukaryota > Metazoa > Arthropoda > Insecta > Diptera > Tephritidae > Zeugodacus > Zeugodacus cucurbitae. The sequence goes on from NC_071667.1 coordinate 71,106,099, forward strand.
AAATTTTTTCACCAAGAATTACTTTCTCCATTAACAACTGGAAACTTGAACACGTTTTTCTCAAAACTGTGTTTCAAACGTTCCTCCTTCGTATCTCCAAAACGACTTGACCGAGTGAATTGAAATTTGTTAATAATATCAATCGAAAATTACAAAAGCTTCGATTTTTTTATAATAAAAAGCTAAAAAAACAACGCAAAATTCGCAATTTTCTTCAAATGTCCTATTTTTGGTATATTCACTTGATTGTAGTGCGTTCCATGGATTTAAGCCTACAGATCAAAACGCCGCTAATTTTTTTGTTTCCGATAAGTCAATTAGCCGGAATCGTGGAAGAAGTGCGAGTCCATTTTTTCGAGTAAGTATTTTATATAGAAATCATTGTCTTGTACTCCAAAAAAATTTTGAATATTTGGGATAATTTTTGAAATAACATTTAGCCGATATAATTCGGATTACCTTAATGTACACACAGAAAGCTAAATATACGTGTTATAAGCTTACATAATCACGCGCTGGCACTGAGACCCTCGTGCAACAGGTATTTTTCCCATCTCACTTTGGCCTATAATTCGAGCATGAATTTTCGCAGTCTTTTCACATATTCAAAATCAAGATAAATACATGCAAAAACGCATTTTATTTTTGCTGGTGGTGCTTTGGTTTAACGCTCAAAGGTAGAGCAGACTTTGTTAGTTGTAAGCATGGCACACGAATTTGAGGTTAGTGAAAAAGAATTCTCACAACAGTAATGAAATGAAAGAAAATTGGTGTTCAATAAAACCAACAACAATTATACGCACAGTGAACCATATAAGGCTACAATAACTATCTGCCTTCACACACCTTCATTATTATTATTATTGTTCAGCAACTAACATGTTTACATGGAGAAAAGCTCAACGGTATATGAAAACATTGTTATCCTGTTTAATACACTTAAATATTATGTCTCAATCTTGCCATACAACCCTTCCTGCTTAAACTCGACGACACGTTTTGCTGTTTTTTTTCTTTTATTTTATCCTTTTATCCTTAGTAACCTTTTTTTCAATCAAACGCCATAAAGATTGTGCCACATTTGGCCAATAGCCATTGTGGCCAGCTGCTGATGCCTATCACACTCTGAATAAATGTAACTCACGTTTTTTATTTTAATTTGCAGCAAACAACAACAACAGCAGCAAATTTAATGGAATTCCCAGTTGGAAAGCGGAAAGTCGGAATTAATACCGAGAAACAGCGACATTGGCAAACCCAATCGCGTCTGCATTTGTTGCTGACAATTTGCATAATTTGAGTAACGGTTGGAGTTGAAAGAAGCCAAGAAGAAGCGTCGGTAAATAGACAGATATAAGCGTAAGCAGCAATGACTACAGACTATTGCGTAAGTGTGTGTGTGTGTGCATGTGCTGAAGCAACAGGATGAGTAAGCTCCCGCTGCTCCTGTTGCTGCTGATAATTTATACAACTTGATGTACAAATAAGAATGTGCGCATATGAATGTATTTACAAAAGTAGGTGTGGAAGTGTAAAATATTATGTATCGACTTAAGTATATGCCAAGCCAAGTTAGATAATCTCATACAGGGTGGCGGCAAAAATGTCATTTGATATTACTGTAGTGGATAATTGCTAGTACCATTACGCAAATGTTGTTGCATGTTAGTTGGATTTATTTTTATTATGACCGATTTTTTTCCATCTAAGTATCAATGGGCCTCCTAAAGACCTAGGTGCGTCATCTGACAACCACTTTACCTAAGTATTATATTGGATTAAGTTCTAGGGCTTACCAGAGAAATGAAAATCAGACTTTGTTCCTTTGTGATAATTGAAATCATCTGTAGATAGATCTCATCCGTCTATAAGCGATTTGAACCCATTACAAATCTTGTTAGGTGTTTGATTTGTGTGAGACCCAAAATGTGATCACGTAAAGGCGTGATAGTTCAGAGGCAAGTATATGATTCTATCTCGGTATTTTTCCAAACAACCTTTTAAACTAACAACTGGTAAGTTATTTGAGTGCTTAAGACGCCTACAGAAAGGAGTCTGAAGTTCATTATAGCCCGGTTACTGCGAAAGTTTTAGTAATGGATGATTTTTTAGACGTGTGATTCTCAATGAGGCAGTGATTTTCGGAGTTCGCCTCTTTGACACCTCTTACTTGATTTATACTCAGTTTGCTTTGCCATTTCATAATGAACAGAGGTATTTCGGAACCGCTTTTGATGCTGACATACGGCTCCGATTTCTGCAATAAGTGGTCGAGAGCCCCGATTCGCGGATTGAATTTATTCGAGTTAGCCGTGAAACCATTTTTAAACATTATGGTTTATCTTATCTTTATAATAAACGATTCATTTTTTCTGGAAATCTCAGCGCTGGTCAACCTCACTCACAGCAAGATGACAGCGAATGTCTGACTTATTGCCATTCAGCTGATATTGATATAAATCTGTCTTTCCTTGCACGTTCACCTCTTTCACAATTCCTTGGGATTCCGCTGTAACCAACCTCGAAGTATAGCCATCAAGGAAATGGTCACTGAGCTTCAGGGTGGTATCGCCGTCCTGCTGTGGAAGAGAAAATAGACTGTCCTACCTCCGCAGGTAATGACTGTCTCTTCTACTTGAAAAACGATCCAGTGAACGGACGCCTGGAAGTAGAGTTTGTAAGCAAATCCCGACGATAGACTCCTAAAGCTCTGCTAGAAATACCGAATAATAAAATTTTACAAATAATTATAATTAAGGACAACCGTTAGAAAGAACATAATAGTGAAAATAGCGTCAGTGAACATATTTTCCAAAACGATCTGCATATAAACTGATGCGAAGTCTTCAAAATCTCAACTAACTGGTTCACATGAGAAGCCAACTGAGTTTGAAACCGACATTGTTAGTGACTTGAAGCACCAAACTTTATATCCAGGATGATTGTTAGAGATCATAAAGGTTATCTTCTCAGCTGAAGGATAAACATTTGGTTATAAAATCATTTTTACCTCAAAAGAGTACAAATACTTAGTTGAAGAATGTGATGTACTATTTCTTTTGAAAGACAGTAGTTTCAAACTAGTAGTAGTTTTCAAATTTGCTCACAACAAAAAATATTCCCTTATTCTCATTAGATGACACGGTACGTCTCTTCAGCACCCTGTTTATTACAAAACCACCAACAAATAAAAACTATCTCTATGATGCAGCGTAACAAAAAAGCATATATACTTAGCACCGTGGCTTAAGGTTTGAGTTGTGCAAGAAAAGACACGCAACTGAGAGCACAAACACACACACGCATACAAATACATATGCAAATACGTTGCGACATATAAAATGGCCAAAGGAAGACGGAACAATTTTCATTCTTCTTGATTATGTTAATGTCTGTCGCTGGCAATGGCACTAACGCTGTCAACGACACACACTGTTGCTGATGCTGCCACAAGGCTGCCTCTAGAGGCTAACTGGCTGACTGGCCGTTTATTGCTGACTGTGCAGCTGACTTCTTAGCGATTCTCTATTTACTAACAAAGTGTTTGCTTTGAGTTTAGTTGGCCACCTTTGCATGAATCCATGGTCGCCAGCTTACTTACTTAAGTAAAATGTTTTCGCACTAGTCCAGTTTAATGCGCGCTACTGTGACCAAGGCAATGGCGGTGGCTGCCGCTGTGGTAGTGGAGCAACGGCGTTAATGCGAGTCAACAATACATGGAAACAGAAGAAGAATAAGAAGAGAAGTCATATTATATATGCTTGCTTATATAAAATGATTGTGCGAGTCTCGCATGTATGCAGGTGCGTTAGCAGCCATAACGCTCGTGTGTCTGTATGTATGTGTGGGTGTGCGCGTGTGAATTGCCATAAATTTTAGGTATGACAGCAGCAACTAGAGCCCGTGCGACAACTGGTAGCAGCAACAGACACACACACACATACACATTCATATACAAAGTGGAGGAAGAGGAGTGCTCGTAAATGACAACAAAAGAGCGTGTGCAGAACAAAGTAGCTTTGGCAACAATAAATAAATAAATAAGTTGAAAGTCAGCGCGTTAATGCTGTTGCGTTGCTGTCTCAAATATCATTATTGTTCTAGTGTTCGAATTGTTGTTGGCACTTATTCTATTTATTTGCTTTATATTCATTTGTAGTATACAACTCTACTCAGGTTTCTCACAGCAAGCAAGCTGGGAAAATTGCATTTGCTCTTAGAAAATCTATATTACTTAGTGCGTATATATTTATTTCTATATAATTTATAAATAATTTCTTGGTATTGAAATGTATGTTGAAGTCGTAAAATTTAAATTCAACAATATTTTAATAAGTATTTTCAACTTTCCATTTCCCATTTTTTAACATCTTTATTCTTTTAAATTAGTTCAAGAAAAATTTAATGTGATATCATGATCTTTAAAAATTATATTTATATCCTCATCTTTTATGAAAATTATTATCTATATTTTTTCGAAAAAAAAATAAGAAACTTTTTTTGGTTTTTTTATTCTTATATTTTTTAAATATATTTGTCCTATTTCAGTTTAAACAATAACATTTTTAGCACCACTACTGAGCTAGTTTAATAGATTACGTTCAATTTAGGGTCCTCAAAAAAGATCTAACTTTGAAATTTATTCTGAGTGTAAGGAATATGAAATTGATTTTTTTTTTATTTTCAAGCTATATTAAGGGGTTACATGGTTTTCGTGGGTTTAAAAATCGATATTTTGTTTTTCGGCTTATTAATTTCTACAACATCTCAAGAATATTATCCTAAATTTTTAAGTCAATCCAAATAATAGTTTCGGAGATACAGCCTTTGGAAGGTGTGCGCTCCAAGTCAAGTACTATTGTTACTCACAACTTTAAACGCGTTTTTCTCGGAAACGTGTTTTCAAAGTCGGTTGTCAAATTGTCTCGAAGACTACTCAACCGATCTAGATGAATTGAATTGAACAGGTGTTCGCGATACAATTAACTAGTGCTTGAACGAAGGATTTTATTTTTTTTAATTACAACTATTTAAAAAAAAAAAAAAATATGTCAAGGAAATTTGACCGAAATTTTTATTTTTTTGGAAAAATGTCTGCCAAAATCAAATTTTCATTTTTTTGTCTTTCATTCGTTCATGCACGAGATTATGGTTTTACGAAACACTTCTTTTTGTTTTTTTTTTTTCATTTTGGATGATCCTGTCAGGATTATCCTGACAACGCGGATGCACCTTTTTTCGAGAGGTCACCGGAAATGACGTCGCAATGGAGGAGTTTTACTGTTTTTTGTGAAATTTTCAGAAATTATTCTTTAAATATGTATCTATAAGACAGAAAAAATTTTAAATTAAAAAAATATTTTTTATATAGAAAAAAAAATATTGAAAATAGGCCATTTTTTACGCGACAAACCCCATGTTTGACTATATTTGACTATATATAAATTTTATATTGATATTTGAATACAATATTTGGAGTAATTTTTGAAGAGGTAACATGATAACTATGGTTTTTTATCTTCTTATTAATTTACATTTATATACAATATCTCTAGAATATTTATCCAAAATTTCAAGTCGCTGCGAGTAATAGTTTTGGAGAATCACTCAACCGATCTTAATGAAATTTTAGAGAGATCTTCCAGATACATTTTTTAAAAAATCCAATTTTGTTTTTCGCAAAACTCATAATTTCAATTTTATTTATTTACGTCGTCTAAGTTCTAGTTTAGAGTTTTTCCAATCATGACTTTTTTTCTTCACATCATCTTGATAGTAGGATGCCTCTTTTTCCCGAGAACCTCTACGGACGACACTGATTCTGTTAATTGTTTATAAAAAACATTTTGAATTTTGAAAATAAGTTTTAAAGTTTTACGCAAAAACAGCAATCGATTTTTTCGAGATTCGAGACTGGGACAGTAGGTGTATTAATATATTGCAGATTTCAAAAGTTTTTAGAAAACTATTTTATATAAAAATAAGAAAAATTAAAAAGAGTGCTTGAATAAGATATTTCACTTTCTGAGGACACAATCACTTTTATTTTCTCGCATTATTAGAAATCTAATATTTGACATTTTTTGCTTAATGTGATATGAAATTAACTCTAAAAACCACATTTTTCATATTTCTCAAGCTTTACTCTCCTTCTACTATGCAGTTCGACAATCTCTCTGAAAAAGTTGTAATATTACATCTTTGCTATATAATATTACAAACAAATTTTAATTTTAACGCAAAAATGTTTCCTTATTTGAATTCGCTATACATTTCCTTAACATATTCCAAATTACAATATACACACAAATACTATATTTCTTCATTCCCTCTATTTGCATTAAACAGCGCAATGATAAGCAGTCAACAGTGGCAGCATAGCAGCAACAGTGCTACCACTGCTACTACTCTCAACACGAAGCAACAATTTGTTGCTTTATCTCCAACAGCAAGCAACAGTCTCTGTGTACACAACAACAACAACAGTCAAAACGCAACAACAACAAAACCGTCGCAACAACAACAACGTGTGTCAAGCCAAACTAAGCAATGCCAATGTCGTGAGCGCAAGTTTCACTCGCAGTTGGCGAATATTTATGGGTGCTCATACACACACACACGTACGGAACTCTAAGCCGGCGCTAAAGAGTGAACGAAAGCTTTGCATATCAACAATTTTTGGTGAAAAGCTGCACGGCAAAAGTGTGTCTAACTGCTGATACCCGGTCTCAACAAATAACACGCAGACACACACACATACACACTTATACACTGACAGCTGACAGTCAATCAATGGAGTGCGCTGATAAGCGTATACACTTTAATGTGACTTAATGGTTGAGCGTGTGAAAGCATAAAAGCGGCTGAAAATCATTAGCAAGCGCACACATGAGCTGATATTTCTGTTATTTGCAATTGTTTTTGTTTTTTTGTATTTGTTATTGTATTTGTAAGTGTAATACATTTAATTGCTGTACAGCTTCCGTTGTCACTCATACGCCCTGTCTGCTCGCGCACAGCGCACAGTACAAAGCAAACGCACAAAAGTATGCTACATGCAGCATACTCACCATGCGTAAAACTCACCACACGCACTTCCTGCTGCTGCTGCTGCTGCTGCCTGCATGACGACTGCATGCGATTTGCTGCAGACTTCAGTTGGTAATTTACGCTCGAGCCGCAAGCACTTGTGGACGTCGCGTGTGAACTTTTGCAACCTATAACCGCAGCTATACTACCAGACAACAACAGCAACAACAACAACAACAACAAAAGCAACAGCAATAGCAATAGCAAGTGCTCTGCAGCAACAGTGAAGTTTTGTAAGAGTCAGTTGGAGAGTTGAAATTGAATCGGCGTTCGAGTAGAGTCGTTTAATTAGACAGATCCTTGCTTTGTGTATCTTTGCTTAAGTCTCAAGTATAACGGTTTGTAAGTTTTGTTTTGTTGTTATAGTTGACCGCAGCAGCTGTTGCAACTCATTAAAGAAACTCACATACACACATATAGAGTTATGTTTCAGTGTGTGCATTTGCTTTAAACGACCGCCAATTACAGTATACGCGCATTAAATCAGACACACACACGCACACACACCACTACAACGCATTTATTGACTTATCTTTAAAGCTGTAAAAAGCATAGTTTAACGGTTTTATTGCAGTTTCTGCATTTACGAGCAAACATATCATACACGCTCGGTGTACACGCATGAGTGGCGCTAAAACAGTGAACGGGACTTTTGTGCGCAAAGCATATGCTACAGAGTCGTGAAAAAAAGGAAAATTCAAAATTTTTAGTATTTCTTGAGAATTCATATTAAAGCAAATACCGTTAAAGCGCGTGTTAAAGCAACCAAATGAACAATAAATCACATTGACTTTCTGACGGACGGTCGCTCGTGTTGTAAGTTTACAATTACATTAACGGGATTCAATTAGCGGGCAGGCAAAGACAAGCGCGAGCTCAAAGTGAAGCGAAAGAACAAAAACAAAAAAAATAAAATAAAAAAAGTGTATAAAGAAGAACAACTCGCTAAACCAGTTGTAATCAGAAAAGTAGTGAACAAAACCGAAAACCCGGATAGCTTAACAAGCATACAACAAAAAAAAAAAAAAACAAAAAAAAAAAACAGACAGACATACTAGTCGGTCGACTGTAACCCCAGCAGTAGCCGTCTAATTAGAAGCAACGCCGCGTCCGTCAAACAAAACAAAAACCAGCGCACAGCAGTCACCAGCAAAACACCGCAGCAGTTGTAACCGGAGACACAGCGGTGCAAGTTAGAGATACCAAGCGTGCAACAACAACAACAGGAGGAACAACACAAACAATAAATACAACAGCAAACATTCGTCGAGCTTGAGTTAGCATCGCTTCGCGTACAAAAGGAATTCTCATCGACGCACCAACAGAAGATGATAAGTAAGTCAGTGAGGGAGTGAGAGAGTGTGTGTGTGTGAGTGAGCTGTGTGACAGCAGCTACATATTCGCTGTGCGCTGTGAAAAATTATTAACATCCTTTGAGTCTTCTCTGATTTTATTGTCTCACATTTCTGGCATTTTGCTTTTGCACTTCTTTTTTTTTACTGTTGCTTTTGTAATTTAGCCTCTTTACGCTTTTATTGCCACTTTCGCCGCAAGTGCCCTAAACAGCTCCCGCTACGGTTTTATGTAGCTAATAATTAAAGTTGGCGTTAAAAGTTGACGCTTAACGCTGTGTATTTGCGGCAGTGAGTGGCACTTAGTGTGCTTTATTTCAGCGCACTGTGGTGCAGAATAGTTGTTAGTTGAAGCTGTTAGTATAGGGATGAGGAAATAAGATTTTTCAATTAAAAATTAAGTTTCAGTTAATCTTTTATGTTACTCTCTTTAACACTTCAAATACTTTAGGATTGGTTAGTAACTTGTTAAATTTTCAGCAAAATTGTTTCCTAGTTTCTAAACTATAATAATTTGTATCCATATAACAGCTAAGACCACAAAATATTTTAGTTTAATGTATAATCATGTACAGGTTAAAGGATTACATGGGTTTGGTATACAAAAAAATATTTATTTCATTCAAATTTTTTCTGTCTTATAGATACATATTTAAAGAATAATTTCTGATATTTTCAAAAAAAAAAAAAAAATTAAAACTCCTCCATTGTGACGTCATTTCCGGTGACCCCTCGGAAAAATGGTGCGTCAGCGTTGTCAGCATAACTACTGACAGGATCAAAAATGAAAAAAACAAAATTAGTGTTATAGTTAAGACCATAAACTCGTGCTTGAACGAAGGTAAGACAAAAAAGTGAAAATTGGAATTTTGGCAGACATTTTTCCAAAAATATAAAAACTTCCTTCAAATTTGCTTAATTTTTTTTTTTTTTAATAGTTGTAATTGAAAAAAATCCTTCGTCCGAACACGAGTAAATTGTATCTGGAAGACCTGTTCAAAATTTCATGAAGATCGGTTGAGTAGTTTTCGAGAACATTTGACAACCGACTTTGAAAACGGTTCCGAGAAAAACGCGTTTAAAGTTTTGAGTAACAATAGTATCTACTTGAGTTGGAGCGCACACTGTCCAAAGGCTGTATCTCCGAAACTATTATTCGGATCGACTTGAAAATTTAGGATAATATTCTTGAGACGTTGTAAATTAATAATAAAACTACCGATTTTTTGAACCCACGGAAACCATGTAACTCCTTAAGGGAATATTCCTTTAACTCAGGAATATCCAACCGACATTTAACTTTGTGGTAGTTCTCTAGACCAAGAAGTGAATGAATGGCATTATTTTTAACGTACTTCTTTAGTTTGTATTTATCTAAAGATATTTGATTGTTGTTATACGTGATGTGTTAAAAAAATGACGGGATTTCCAAACGGCCAATTTAATTATGCTTATTATGTTGATATATATGCTCTGAAGTACGATAAAATTTCCAGTTGTATTCATTGCTTACCTCGTCTGTAGCATCGACTAAGGTAAAACGTGTTTTTCTAAGCTTGTTCCTTGGGAGGTGTATCGATGATTGGTAGAAGCGCATAAGAGCATAATTTCGAATGGATGCTATTTTAAAGGCGATAAAATAAATAACAAAATACCGAAAAAAACGAAAATCTCCCGTTATTTTTTGAACTCATTTATATATAATTGAAACCTCTACAAGAATCGACTAAACTAGTAGTGTAATAATTAATGAAATGAAATAAATGCGCGTGAAAAGCAGAATAATTTAATTTATTTAATAATATAATTTATTCGTGTTCAAATTTATCGGTAATACATAATTTAAACTATACCAAAAAGAGACCATTTCAATAAATATATCAAATAATTTAGCGACAACCTTTATATTCAACAGGTTGCTCATACGCCGCAGCAATGACTTCTTTCGACAACAATGAAACTATTAGGTCTACAACTTTGCTTCCGCCGTTTTTTTTTTGTAAATTAAAGGTTTTTTGTATAAAAACGGTTACAAATGAAATCTCTACAAATATTTTGTTGGGTTAATGTTGACACAAATGTCCAAGATCGATATAAAACGATTTAATCGATTTAATCGACCAATGCTTGACTCTGGAGACATCTATTGGAAAATGGCAAATGGAAGCAAAGTTGTAGACCTAATAAAAAAAATGCCCAAAATTTCAAATATTTAAAACAAATTACATCGTGATTATTGAGATTTTCAAAGCATAATTTGAAAATAGTGGTTACTCATACGCCCTGACACAATGCTGATTTCTTTCTTTTGGCTAAATTATAATTGTTGCTCTTGATGAGCATTCACTTGCTTTGTTCTCATTTTAAAGAATATTACTTCATTTACAAAAAAAAAGAAACATTTAAATTTTATAATGATTTCACATGATACTCGAAATGATAGTATAAGGGCAAGAGGCACGGTTAGAACTTTACTCGATTACATCAATTATATATTCCCACTCTAACTTAATTCATATATTTTGTCAAATTTGTTTAAATAAATAAATAAATAAATACAATTCTGAAATAAAAAACGAGAATAGAAAAGAAAAATCTGCAGAGTGGTGACTGCTACTGAGAAATACAAGTTTTATTCTACCTCTTCTTACTTAATGTCCCGTATTCTACGCAATCATTGACATGCTATGGAAACCGCCGAAAAGTTTATGTCATTCTCTCTTGAAAGAAGCAGTAAAAATATCTAGCCGCAATAGAATACTTACACTTGTACAAAAAGAAACTTTAATATGCGCTGATAGCACTGTAAGCAAACTTTTAAATACAAAGCGAAAGAGAAGAGCAGAATATGTATGGGATGTGGAAGGTGGCTATGCTATTGCGTTTGATAAAATTATGCTTGGGTTCATATTTATTTTATTTTAATTATTTTCGTCTCTTTTAAATTTTGATATTTTCTATCTTTTGCAAATGAGTGGAAATATGTTAAAAGAAGAAGCATATAACGTATTTCTTATTTTTAGAACTTGTTATTTAAATATTTTTCCTTTCAAACAATATTTGGATGTTTAGTATATTTTTACATAAAAAATTCAAAATAAAAATAAATATTATTATAATTTATCAGATTATATTATTATAATCAGCATTGCAGTAAAGGATTTTTTTTAAATATTAAATTCATCATAATTTCCCTCATCAGGGGTTTGGTTCTTCTCGTTACTCGAAACTTTACCACTTTCTTTGCTGTCAAGTAAAGTTTCCTTACCGGTTCAACTTTTCGTCCAAACTGCAAAGCGACTATTCACATGTATACAATAAATATATACATACACACACATACATATACATCTGTATACATATAGACGAGCAAAACGTTATTTTATCATTTATGCTGCGCTGCATTTCTACTATTCCCACAATTCCTACAATATAGAGATAGACGCTGCATGCCTTTCTCCGCAAAAAGTAAAGAATGTCAACACAGTGGCAGCTTTGGCTTGCTTGAGTGCTTTAATTCATCTCTTCTCACGTTCAAGTTATGTGAAGTAAGTACAATTGGCTTTTTAATGGCTAAAACAACTTGGAGAAAAAGTTAGTCGTGCCAAAGTAAATTTTCATTTTTCGCTGACTGTTGCAAATCTACGTATGAATTTAGCCAAAGCTGCACCTTGTAGATGTACATTTATTATCATCATTATATACATATATATAAATTTCTACTTTTGCTACACTTCTGCTCGTTTGGTCGAACTTCGTATTTGTCGGTATGCCGTATTTTGGCAAAGTTGAAAGTGCCAGTGATGAGAAAATATACAACGAGTGCTTAAGTATTAAGTATGCAAATATAACGGTGCAAGTAGTATTTATTATTCAAAAATTTCAAAATTTTCTTCTTCTTCTTTATTACTCTTCTTCTAAATTTTTGGCTTCTTTAAGTTCGCTTTATTGCATATTATGTGGTTTAGATGATGAAGACTTAATTGAAATGAATTTCGGAAAATTTGTGCAGTATGGGTGAGGCAATTGCGCAGCTGCTATAATATATTCATTAGGCTTTCTCTCATATTTATTAACAAAAATTATTATCGCATGTTTTTTCGTTGAAAATAATGAAAACTTTACTGAAATTCTTGAAATCGAAAATTATTTAATTATTTGTGGAAAAAAGCTATATAGTAAGTCATAAAAATATTAGAAGTAGTTTGCATTTCGATCTCCTAATGAAGAACGAAAGCATAGAAATCAGTTTTAAACGACTTTGGACAATTTATTTATGTTACTCATACGCCGTGTACCCTCAAAATAACACTATTTATTAAAGGAAAAGCTATAGGCTCAATTTAGTTAGATTTAGTTTAGATACGATATTTAAAATAAAGTAAGTATTGTGCAATACAATACAACAATAAATATATTGTACAATACTTTCCGAAATCCATTACACTTCTATTGTTTACGCATACGCCGTGGCATATCACTAATACGTGGGTAAAAAGGCTCGAGACATGCAATTTTCTATTATATTATCAGCAGATAGAAAGTGGTAGAGTTGCACATATGTATAATAGTCTTCCAATTAAATTTTTAATAAATCAAAAAAGCCTTACTAAAGTCTTTCTAAAAATCTTTTCGCTCTCTCTTCGTATTTTATTTAAAAATATTTCACCGAAATATTTATTTCCCTTCCAACGCAAGCCTGTAGTAAAGAATTCTTCGAAACATTCTCCCATTAATGTAAGCGCATTAAGCAATGCTAATTCCGTACACATTCTGCATGTAATTTTAAGAGAGTACTGTACTGCAAAATTGAATTTTATTCGATTTAATCTACCAAAGTTACCTATTAAACGCAGCAGCAGCGGAGGCTGGCAGCGCCTAGCATACCAGCTGCGTGTAAGTATGCTTGTTTGTAAGTATTTAAATAATCCTTACCAAGTTATCTATTAACAAATTTGACAGATCCTCTTGGGGTGCGCTGCCTGGTGCTTCGTAGTGCTCCTTGCCGGCAGCATTTACATATTTATAAAAGACTTTAATGCCTGAACTTTGGCAAAAATGTTAGAATAGGAATTTACGCAAATTCATGTCGATGGAATTTCGCTTTGGTCTGGTAATTGAATTTTTAATGTGGGTAACAAGAGGCTGTCGGCAACCCGAAAGGCAGCCGATAACAAAGTGATGCAGCAATAAAAAAAGTAATGCCAACAAGTAGAAAATACAAGAAAGAAAAGGCTGTTAGTGTTTGAACGAAAAACAACGAAAATGCAACAAAAGAAGAGCGGCAAGTTTTGAAGGCAATTTGTTGTTGTTTTAATTGGGGTGAGTGGCTGTGTGTCGGGACGGTGTGGTATGTGTGGTTGTGTGTCGACTATGGAATGTCTTTAATTAACACTAAATTTTAATTATATAATAATTTATTTCAAGCTTACAAAAAAATTTAAAACCTCATATTTATGCACGAAAATGTAAGCCCTGCCGGAAAATGGAATAAATGATTTTAAAATAGGTATGAATTATGAATTATGAATTATGAATTATGAATTATGAATTATGAATTATGAATCGTGAATTATGAATTATGAATTATGAATTATGAATTATGAATTATGAATTATGAATTGTGAATTATGAATTATGAATTATGTATTATTAATTATGAATTGTGAACTAAGAATTTTTATACAAACTGTCAGTTTTTCTGCTAATTTTAACAACGAAGAGATAAAAGCGTATCTATTCGCAAGAATCAACTCAATTTCCTAGAGGCCACAAGAGAATATGTATGTGCTTCAGAATATACACCAATTTGTGTGCACTGGCATGTTGAATGTAAAGCCACTGGAAAGCAAGACTGCCAATTTAAAATTTAATCGACGTGTAGGCACTCGTAGCCAACAAAACGGGTCAAATATTCGAGTCATTGGGCCTATTCGCTTGATCGGCTGTCGGCTGTGTGCCCAATTGATGTGCGTGGCCAATATAAATAGCAACAGCAGTGAATATTCACAGAGGGAGGAAGAGACAAATAGGAAGGAAAAAATTCGAAGAAAAAAAAATCAATGGGTTAGCGACATGACAAAAATGCGGCACAGTGGCTAAATGTAGCCCAATTCTCCCACACTCTCTACAAGTTGGGGGTACAACAATTGTCTCTGAAATATTAGCAGCTGCTTTTTATATGGTATAGTTGCCCAACTACTCTCTAGTTGCGCTGTGGAAGGGGGTGAACGGCTACACACGCTTTTGACTTTATCGAGCGGAAGCTTGAGAAGCGTTGCCATTAAATTTCCTGCCGTTGTAGCGCTTGCTAAAGCTGCCGCTTTTTCTGCACAGATATGTGTTATTGTTTCTCTCGAATGTGTTTCCGGATTCGTGTCGGAACATGCGTTACTCGTCGCGGTTGTTAGCCGCATACGGCGGCATACACATGTACATACACCGAAACTTGTAGCAGTTACCCGCTGGGGCAAGTGGCAACGGGTTGTGAAAGGCAAGCGCGAGCTGACACAATGTTGCCTCCTGGGACTTTTCTGACATTTTTATGCTGACTTCCCTTACCGACAAGCATGTGCGAAGTATTGTCAGAAGTAGAATACAAGCATACCGTTTATATGTGCTTTAAATTGTTTGTGTAGATTTATTTAGTACTTGAAGCAGTCTGGCTGAAAATTTAAGTGTTTTTTTTCTTATTTAAATTTTTGCATGGAAAGACGAATTGAAATTTATATTGAAGTAAATGCAATAAAAAGTGGAGAAAATGCGCAACATAGTTTTGTACTGTTGTGACTCTTTTGCTATATCCAGCGGGACGAAAAAATTAATTTGGGAAAAATCCAAAATTTGTTATTCTTACAAATTCTAAAGCGAAAGTAATAATACTTGTCAATCGAACAAGCAACTGGTATAAAATTAAGAGACTGGTATGATACAATTATAATTTAATGGAGATAAAGTAACTATAACTATTAACTGGACTATCGTAAGGTCCAGCAAAGGATTGGTGTAAATCAAGAGTAATTCGAAGCATTATTAGGTGTACTGGAAAATAACAACAACAATCGATTATTTGATCCCTCAGCGTATATCTCTTGCTTTTCTAAACCCTACAGTAATACACTTACCAGAGTGGTATATGTATGTGCCTACACAAATGATCGCTGATATCGATATGGTTTTATCAGTTCAATACAGGCTTTCAATCATTCTTCACACGCTTTGTTTGCCAAAATAAATTTATAACACACACATAATGCTACAAGACAGCAGCAGGGTATCACACACACGCGCACATAATCGAGCATAAGCCTTTATTATGTAAGTGCATATATCGAAATAACAATATAAATTTCAAAGTCTTCGAGTGTTTGACATGACATCCACAGTATTGCGTTGCCAATGTGAAGTTAAGTGCAGGGCAAAAGTTGCGAAAACGCGTAGACACCGCTGCGCCATATAGCAAAAACAACAAAAACAATTTAAAAAAATAAAAATGCCAAATTATCGAAGAGAGACAGAATAAATAAAATAAAATAAAGTGTATTGTATTATGCGGAAAATGCGAAAAAAAAGCATAATGTGCAGCGTCGAGAAGAAATTGAAAAATGAAACAAAAATACAGTAACAACAACATGTAGTCTTCTGCTATATAAAATATGTCGATGTGAACTGACACCGCCTTACATGCGTACACTTGTCACTGACAGCCACAAGCTTTGAATCTGTCACAAGCGGTAGCGCTTTTCTTCTATCCGCCGCGCCGTGGCAAAGAGCAGACAACAAGGACTTGACTTGGCGTTATTAAAGGAATCCTTATCGTGTGACTTTCACACGTACGTTGGTCATATGCCAACAAGCATTTTTGGTTGATATGGGTGCTGGAGATATAAGATAGATAGATGAGTCAAATATTAATTCTCAATTGTTACTCAACTTAACCATATTGAACGTAATTCATAATTACAACAACAAAACACTCAGGCTAGCCGAAAACCACTCGAACATCCATTATAAATTGAAGATAAAGAATTGAGAAGTGGTTAATCTCATTCAATAATATTTAAACTCAACTTGAGAATAATTATATGCCGTTTTCTCTCTCTTCTCGCTCACTGGGTTGCATCTTCATTTATTGTGCTGTATACCGTTATTGTGCGCGCGTAGCAGCTGACAAACGCCAAAACAGAGCAATTTCGCACCGAGCAACTGACAGTTGGTACCATTGACATTGTCTGCTTATTTCGTCGTGCAATTGTTGTGAGCGTCTTATTAAATATCAACACAGATGTCTAAGCCTTTCATTGACAATGTGGCAAATGCCGTTGTAAACAGATTTACATTGTCTCCCTGTATGCAATACTCCAAGTGTATTTAAATATTTTTAGATTTTCGTATTTCCTACTTCAAAACGTCAGCGAGATGAAAAACAACAAACGCCAGATACTTTTGTGGCATGAGACAACTTTGAAGCGTGAAAAGTAGCACAAAGCCGCTGCGCAGCTTTTAATGCAGAAAAGTAATTTAGAAGATTTCCCATTTCATATTGAAGTCTTTGAATGTATTAAAAATTTGTTGCTTTTAGCTGTAAAGTAATTTGATCGTAATTGTTTGCAAGTTGTAAGAATATTTTAATGTATTATGTGATTGTTATTTGCTACCTTGAGACGTGGAATGTCTTAAAGGTATATAATATTAGAAGGCGAGTATATTTTTCAAATCACAATAATTGTAATTGCATACAATATTTATCATTTTTCAAATTTTTGAGTGTTTAGCTATCTATTTCGCAATTTTTCCTCCCTTTTTATACATATATCAATAATACAACTTCTTTCGAAAATGATTTTTCAGTTAATTGATACCTTCCCTAGTTGAATAATATTAAATAATCATATTAGGTAGCCACATTCAATCGCCATTCTTTAGAGAGCAGTGAATCAATCAAGCAACTGGTATAAATCACCTAAACTGGTATAATTAAGTGATAGCATGAGTTTATCTTGGAAAATATTTCACCCCGTATATTTTATAAACCTGAATGAAAAAACGTAAATTTCAAGTAGAACGAATTTCAAATCGAAAAGGCTTATGGATTTCGAATAGGATTAAATCATATTTCGAAGAACACATGAGAAACATAATTCCGAGTGAAAGAAATTTATGAAAAATTTATTTTTTCAAGCACAAATAATAACTATTTTGCAAACCAAAAACAGCTAGGTGGCATATACTTTCATCTCAGACTTGTTTTCAAATCCAAATTCAGAACTTTTATATTTGCCATCGCCAGTCAGCAAACCTTCGAGCGCATTTCTGCTGAAGCAAGATGATTGTTTAATGTATAATATGTATGTGATTGGCGTTGAACCATTTAGCCGGTATCGATGATAGCGCGCCATCATCAGCGGGAAGAGACTCAGTTCGGCGTCAGTTAGAGATCCCAAGTATAACCAGGTCGGTCTCCACTGGTCCCTCCAATGGAGTGTAGGCCTTCCCCTTCATCGGCTTCCACCAGCGGGTACTGCATCGAACACTTTCAGAGCTGAAGTGTTTTCGCCCATTCGGACAACATGACCTAGCCAGCGTAGACGATTACTTTTTATTCGCTGATCTTTAACTCGTATAGCTCATCGTTCCACCGCCTGCGGTATTCGCCGTTGCCAATGTTCTGAGGACCATAAATCTTGCGCAAAATTGTCCTCTCGAAAACTTCTAGTATCGTCTCATCTGATGTTGATATTGTCCAAGCTTATGCATCATAAAGCAGAACGGGAATAATGAGCGACTTGTAGAGTATGATTTTGGTTCGTCGAGAGAGGTCTTTAGTTTTCAATTGCCTACTCAGTCCAAAGTAACACCTGTTGGCAAGAGAGATTCTGCGCTGGATTTCGAGGCTGACATTATTGGTGTTGTTGATACTGGATCACAGGTATACGAAATTATCTACGCTTCGAAGTTATGACTGTTAACTAGTACCTTTAACAAAGCACGGAGAAGCTCAGATCAATAAAATTTTAAAACATTTTTTGGAAGAAATTTTTTTTTGGTTCATAGAATATATTTTCTATTACATTCCTAAAATAAAGTAATATCAATTTTTTTTTTCAAAAATGAAAAATTTACCATAAATTTACATAATTTAAACCGTATTAATTTTGTGTACTTATTTTCTCACTCCAGCACATTCAAAAAATAATACAACCACACCCATTTCAAGCGCCATAACAATACACATTTATGGTGAGCTATCAACCTGCTCAACACACTTATTCAAATATGTGACACTAAGCATCTTAAAATATACAGTTAAACACATGTGTGCACACTTCATTAACACATAAAACGTTGTTACCCCCCGTCACATCCTCACCTTGGCACTTGGCAACGTTTGGGCATATTAATAAAATACAATAGCTTGCGGCGTTCCAATCATTAGCCAAGCCACATAGCCACATATTCACACATCAGCTGTCGTCACACGCATTTGCATTTAAGCACAATTTTGTGTATGTGTGTGTGTGTGAGTCTGCTTCAACTTCGTGAAGTCATGTCGCCACATTTGTTTAATAGTTAATTGTATGTTGCAAACGTGCAACAGTGTGTTGCAATGACTCGAGACAGTTTATAAAGTTGTCTATTTGATAATTTTACACACATACACATATGAATATATGTATATATGTTTGGATGCATGTGTAATACCATAACGCTCATTAGCTACACACGCGCATAATGAGCTGGCAGTTGAAGTCCTTTGACCGTTTGCTACCATGGAGGTCGCAAGTGAAGTAATGTGAGAATTAGCATAAGCAGGCAATGAGGCGACAATGCACAAAACACACTTTTATCTTTCGCCACCGACACTTGTCTACCACGCCTCGGATTCCCAACTGCCCGCCACCTCACGCCTCTGCTGCAAGTGCATTTAAATGCTTTGTTTACCGCAATGCCGCTACATACAAATACAACAAAGGCAAGTCAAGTTAGGCGGATTAAACGGATTTCCACCATTATGCTTCAACTATTGTGCAGCAGGCCAAGCGGGAGCGGTGGGTCAAGGATTCTGCAGTTAACATTTCTGTGGCTGCCTTTTGTTGTTGTTTGTATGTGGTAAATAGTAGGCTTCATATTCCACGCTTTTTAGCCGCGTCGCTTGAAGCACAATTCTAATTAAAGTGGGTAGTTTGTAGTTGAGTTTTCGGAAAAACAGCAAAAGGACGCAGATAATTGTAGTGAAAGGATTTGACTCGTAAGTAGTTTGTTTTTGTAGTTTTAATTTAAATGTGTTTTTCATCATTAGGCAAGTACAGTGAATTACCATTCCTGTTGTAATTAAGGCTATGCATTCTAATCAAGTTAACTATTACCAACAACGATATACTTAGTATTTTCAGTTCTTAAATATTTGCCGGCACTTTTTTTAATATATAACCAATATTAAGGAAAAAAGTATATAAATGCATATTAATTGGCAATTATTTATTAATTGTATTTACATTAAAATCGCTAAAATGCGTGCAATCGTAAACACCCATTAAATATACATCCAATTGCTGTGACCATAAGTGGCATTAATTTGCAATTAATTATTTACAATTCGCATTAAAGCTTTTTAAATTATGTGAGATATAACAGAAGGGATTTTAAAGATAATAAAAACTAAATTAACGATATTAAATTTAAATTGAAAATGCTTTTTTTTTAGCCTATGCATATTTATACAACGTTCAAAAAATGTCACAAGTCAAGTGAGCAGGTCTCAAACAAAAAAATAACGCAAAGCAAAAAATAAAAGAAAAAGTTTAACTGGCAATTAAAATAACTTTTACTTACATTTGCTACTCACTTCAATTGTTATAAAGAAATCGGGATGATAATTATCATGAAATAAAAGCTTTGTAGTCATCGCAACAGCGAAGTGTTAGGGTTATGATATTTCTATAGAATTGTGCCTTACAAAGAGGGGAAAATGAAATGAATATAAGAGAATAAAGAAAAATATCAACAGAGCAATAAAAAAATTATAAAAAAGAAAAAAAAAATGTTTTCAATCTGTACTCTTCTCTTAGTCGTAGAACATAAAGTAGTAAATGAACATTCTTTCACTTCACTTTTCTATAAGGTGTCTGTTGTCAGAATTCTGTCAATATGAATTAAATAGTGTTGGAGGGCTGGGGTAATTCTTGCATCGATTTCAAATATTTCTACATTACATACATCCAAGGTTATACATTCCCTTAATTTTGCTAAGATATATATAATATGAAGTTTGAAAAACACTATATACCTTACATTGGACTATAGGAATTCCCGGTTTTAAGGATTTCCGGCACAGAGGCACACTATTGAAAGGAAAATATTTTCTCTAATTTTATTTTAGAATATGTGAGAGATTTTCTTACATTTTCGGCAAATGAATCGGTTGACTACAATCACGTATATAGATCCTGATGTTCGATAACAGGGAACTTGAAAAGTTAGAGTCCGGTTTCGGCGTATTAGTTGAAAGTTTTGTTCGGATATCTTCAGATTAGGTTGGAAAATATCTCCATTCCGCTTTTTTGCTCTTTGTTCAATACTTTATAAAAAGTGTTACAGTGATCGGATTTAGTTCAAATATGCGCCGTTTCGTTCGATCTAGTCAGCAACTTCATAATACCCCCCATGTAGAAGCCCTCATCCTTATTTGCGAAGAACTCGGACAGCCACTTTTAACAAGCCTCCTTTGAGTACAACTTTACACCACCAAGGGCGTTCGCCATGGACAGCAACAGGTGATAATCACTTGGCGCTTTGTCCGGGCTATATGGTGGATGCGATAAAACCTCCCATCCGAGCACCCGTAGCTTCTGACGAGTCATCAACGAAGTGTGTGGTCTGGCGATGTCCTGGTGGAACACTACACCCTTCCTGTTGGCCAATTCTGAACGCTTCTGGTCGATCGCCTGCTTCAAGCGGTCCAGTTGTTCGAGTAGATGGTAGAATTAAGCGTCTGGCCATATGGGAGCAGCTCATAGTGGATGATTGCCTTTGCACAGCAAAACCCTCCTGGCCGTTAATTTCGGCTTGGCCACTGTTTGGGGCGATTCACCTCCTTTCACGACAGTTTTCTCTTGATATTGTCGTATGCGAAGCATTTTTCGTGGCCAGTCACCATCCGCTTCAAAAATGGGTGACTTCAAATATGAGGTATAAGGAATGTGGGCGTGGGTGTGAACCGACTTGTGTTTTATTTAATTCGCCAACTTAACTATGTTGTCCTCCTGGACCAACTTTCTAAAAACAATATATAAATATGACATTTTTCTAACCATTTCGGTTCTAATCTTGTATTTCTCCCGACTAGTTTGTTGTTTCACAGCAGGCCCGTTCTATATACTACCGCTGATGCCTTAAAACTGTATTCACTTACTTTTTCAAACAACTGTTTATATCCTAAAACTTTCTAATTTAAAAACTCACTCGTAACAAAAAATAATACCATATCACACTTAAAAGAACACAAGTGTCTTTTGTATGGCACATCACTTCGAGTGCCTTCGCTACCAGCTGTAAGCTTATAGAATATTTTTGTGGTTACGAGCTCTTGAGAATTCATTGAAGTACATAAAAGCCAGTTGCCGCCGAAGTGAGTTGTCAAGTGTCTAAATGCAAAAAAATGCAAAAATAAAGAATGAAGTACAAGCGAGACATGTGTGTTAGGCTCTAAATAACGGTGCGAGTCATAAAGCGAGTAGGTGAAAAACGGTAAAGGTTGCAGAAAGCATAAAAACCGTAATATAACTGTATATTAATATAGCAAAAATTGATGGCCTGCATATAAATATGTGTAGAGTGAGGTTATGTGTGATGATGTTGAACTAGTTATATACATAAATTTAGTGTGAGCAGCAAATTTAGTTTTAAGCTTGGCTGCGTTGAAAAGGTCGAGCGCATAAAGGTAGAACACAAAATCATATTAGCCATGCTAGTGTATTAATATTTGTATGGTTGTACGAGGGTCACAAGAGCCAAGCGACCATATAACGGCCACATAAGTGATTTGAGTGTTTGATACACAAATATTTATATGTATACATAATGGAAAAACATTGAGTGTGAAAATCACCTGCAAATAACACGTTTTTATGTTCAAGATGGGATCAGAAAAATAATCGAAACTTTTTGTAGTTATTTGCATAAAAATTTTTCAAAATTGATTATGCATTGCTACGCAAATTGATATTGATATTTATTCTAATGGTGTGCTGGTGAAATTTTGTGCTAGGAAGACAATGTGTATGATATTCATTTATTCAAAAAACAATTAAGTTTTATTAATAATAGCTTTGAGACAATATAAATTGATATTCTTCATATAATATATGAAGGTTCTAATTATTCGAGGAAAAGTAGAGAAACAACCAAGCACAATTATTTTTTTCAATAGATGGCGCGCTTTAACTATTATATTAATCTCAGTCATATTTGGTGATAGATGAAAGTTTTCAGTAGCCTTAAGCCAAAAGACATGAAAATGAGAAAATCTCGAGAGAACGTCTTTCTATATTTAAAAATCATAACCCTTTCGGATACATATGTATATCAAATCTGAGTTTAAATTCCAACACAGTCCTACGACTTTTTGTTTCTCACAATTTCAGTTACACTCACACTGGGTTAATTCAAACAAGCGCTTTCACGAACCTTTCAAAACTTTTTACT
The DNA here is from genome assembly GCF_028554725.1 of Zeugodacus cucurbitae. NCBI lineage: Eukaryota > Metazoa > Arthropoda > Insecta > Diptera > Tephritidae > Zeugodacus > Zeugodacus cucurbitae. The sequence continues at coordinate 71,129,243 of NC_071667.1, forward strand.
AAATACATAATGTGTGCTAACCCAACAAAGGAGGAGAGCGACACTAAAACGCTTACAACTATTAAATGAGGATAAAAAGCTGTTGCGCTGAAGGTTTTTCTCGACATAACCAACACCACACGCCATGCCATCACAGCACAATGTGAACATATTTTTTACTTTTTTTTCAACTTTTCCTTTTATTTTAAGTTGGTGCCATTGAAGCATGCAATCCCATTTCGTCCATTAGTAGCCTTGGGCAAGTTGGCATTTAATGCACTTGACAGCTTAAACAGTTACCAATATCCTTTGAAAATGCCGGCAAAACGGTGCGCTGCCAACGAACTTGTGTAAAAAAGTTTGGCATACACACACGAGCATACAACCGAACTAGATTTTATAGACACGACTCAGTTGGGTTAAAAAATAGCGCACACACGTTGATATGAAGTAAATATATAAGTTTGTTGGTGTGCGTATATGTATAGAGAGATTGCTACCAGCATGTATGTATGTGCCTACTCACGCGTTGTTGCCACTCATTTTGTATTTTCAACAAAACTGTATGGCAATACGTGACATTCTGTGAAAAAGTGTGAAAATTACAAGCAAAAGTTTTATCCTTAAAATCTGCAGACAAACACACATTTGAACAAACTATATACATACCTATATATGCTTGTATGTATGTGTTTTTTCAGAGACAAAGCAAATAAGCTGCTGCGTACACCCGCCTTTCATCGTATTAGCATTCGCGGTTTCACATACAATTTCGTTCGCATATAACTTTTTATTTAATCCAACTATTATTTTCTGTCCTTTGCCTTGCCTTGCTTCGTTTTTCGATTTTATGTGCTGCTAATAGCCTTAAGTTATGATATCCGCAGGCAGTCGGCGAAAGCAAATCCATTTTATTTATTAAATTTTATTTGCTGTGAAATTTCTAAGCATACATATAGGCGCTTGTACTCACTGCTTTCAAAGAATTAAAGTACGTATTTTGAAAAACTTAAAAGCCCTTGGGGTGCATTTAAGTATTTGGGTTTATAGTTGCTTCTGAGATCAATGCATATAAATACCTGAAAATCTAGAATAATTTAATTTTAATTTTTTTTTGTCAAATTGATATGTATGAACCATATTACGTATACATACATATAATTTTGTGTGGAGCATGTTTTGATATATGAAAATGATTTTGGTTATTTGTTGGTAAATAAAGGTTGATGTCTCCTTTAAGTGACTTGACCATACTATAGACGATGAAACCAGTGGACATCCAAAAACCCAGCTCTTATATACTAAATCACCAAAATAAACCACAAATTGATTGATTTTGAATAAACATAAAATGAAGTTGTTCGCGTAATGTATCATTCTAAATACAGTTCAACTTCAAAAAAACTTGGAGTTAGAGATACTTCAATTTGTGTAAAGTAATTTATATGAAATGTGACATATATTGCCAATTCAAGTGTTCGAGTTAATTCCTCAACCGATTTCAGTCACTTTCACCACCAGGTAAATTACATCCAAGACTATATGCTCACTTAATTTGGCTAAGATATTTCACATATTAACCTATTTATAAGCTATTAGGCCCAGAGTATTTCTGAAAACCCCATAAATAGGTATATGGGAGCTAGAGGAAGTTATGACCCGATTTCACTCATTTTTGATACAGAGATACACTATTAGAAGAAAATAACTTACTCTGAATTACATTAACATATCAGAGATATTTACCAATATTTTCGGTGAAAAATTACCCTAAGGCACTGAGTTCTTCATGTTCGATATCCTGGGCCTTGAAAAGTTATAGTCCGATTTCGACAATTTTTCCACAAGTGAAGCCACAGTATTTGTGTAAAGTTTTATTCCGCTACCTTCATCAGTTCCTTATGTATGTATATTTATAAAGTGAAGGAAACATATGGAATTCAAAATTGAATTATATGGAAAGTAATCGTGATTGTGAACCGATTTCGCTCATTTTCTATAGGATATGGGTTAACTGGATATTATGTAAGCGAACCGGTTATGGGGAAACCGTAAATTATGTTACCGGAACCGGAAGTGGGGCGTAACCGGAACCAAAATTTAGGTAAACGGATATGAAGTTATCGGAATCAGATATGGGACAACCCGAACCGGATATGGGGTAGCCTGATATGAGGTGGCTGGATATGGGGTAACCGATGGAACCAGATAAACGATTACATTTTCCATCCGTATCATCAGGGTGTCTAGAAAGTATTACGTATCAAATTTCATTGAAATCGGTCGAGTAGTTTTTGAGATATGGTTTTTGGCCTATAAGTGGGTGACGCCATGCCTATTTTCTATCTACCATTATTATTATGTTTATTTTTTTTTTCATTTCCGAAAAAGAATGGTTTGTTTTCCTACTGTAAATTGTTTTTAGTATGATTTGTTTAGCGAAGAAGTACTTTGTTGTGTACGAATCATATCAGCAATACCAGAAGATTATTTTATATTTCCAGTCAGTAAAAACTACATACTAGTAAAAATTATAACTTTAAGGAATATGGTTCTAAAATAAATATCGATTTATATTTCTAACAAGCATAACAATTTCAATACTGTTATGAGCTTACTACTATGCTAAACTTATACTATAATCTTCTAAAAATATATTCAACAAATTAAAATAAATTAAACGCTTTTATCAACTAATGAATAATATTAAAAAATAAAAGAAAGTTAAAATTAATTTGGTGTAATATAGATTTAATACCCCCATTTTATAGCTTATAACAAATTTACACATTTCCAACGATCGATATTCCTCACTTGAATAGATTTTGAAGACAAAAAACTGGCTACACACATTTTTACACACACACACACAAAATCATGCCATTATTTCATTATGCTGCGCACACATACAAAATTCCTCATATACTCCGCTTCGCATGCCATCGTTTGTCGCCATCATTCGCCGACCTCGCCGACGATATTTACATTTTTCGCGTCCATCAAGTAAGCGCATAACGGCAATATAAATTGATAGCTTGCGGGCATTGAGTGGCTTGATAGATGCCCGGCATGCGGATAGTTAGCCGCTTGGCAGCCATGACGGTCATAAAAGCGATGGTTGGCCTTCTTTGGCATGTCGCCGCTGACAAAGACAAATTCGCGTTTATCAGCGTTCGCGCAGTTACTGAACACAACAGGTATCACACCGGACCACTCTCCGATAGTAAAGTCAACAGTTACCTTACTTATACATACAGTGGCAGCGCCAACAAAAATTGGACCACAACAACAGCTTGTATTAGCATCACGTTTGTTGTTATTTTTGGATTTTTGCATTTCATGCGGTTGCTAGTAGCTGAGGCGGTGTTTGGCTGCTGTTATCCTTTTCGCCTCAAACGCCGTTAGTGCTGTAATTTAATCTACATGACCGTGTCTGAAATATTAATTCATTTTTAACACGTGCTTCGTCCCGCTCACGACCGTGTGCATCCGGTAGTTATTTGTATTTACTTATTGCAGGCAAATCACCACCGTGACGTCATGCTGCACTGTGGTTCATTTGTAAGGGAATTTTCGAATATAGAATATGATTTTTTAAAGAAGGCAGGTAGCCCTTTTGGAGATTTAATACAGGCTGACGCAGTAAAATGGAATATTTTCCAGAAAAATTGTTTTTATGTCACAAATATACTAAATTATTAGAAGCGAATAATATATAGGTCTCCTGAATTCCTACCATTCTTTGAAGGAAGTATATCTTGAAGATGATATCGTTAGATTCGGAGAGTTATAAATTCATAAGAAAATTTCTATCAAAAAATTATTCTTACAAGCATGCGAGAAATCTCAAGAAAGCATACGAAAGCCAAAGGCCATCAGAAAAATTGAGTTTTGACGATTGGCTGGCATAATATATATATATATATATATTTGGCGTAGAAACCGCTTAAGCGATTATAGCTGAATCCACCAGAGCGCGCCACTCGTTCCTCCTTTTTGCTTTTTGGCGCCAACAGGGAACACCAAGTGAAGCCAGGTCACTTTGCACTTGATCTTTCCACCGGAGTGGAGGTCGTCCTCTTCCGCGGCTTCCTCCAGCGGGTACTGCATCGACAACTTTCAGAGCTGGAGTGTTTTCATCCATTCGGACAACATGACCTAGCCAGCGTAGCCGCTGTCTTTTTATTCGCTGAACTATGTCAATGTCGTCGTATAAATCGTACAGCTCATCGTTCCATCGTCTGTGGTATTCGCCGTTGCCAATGTTCAGAGGACCATAAATCTTACGCAAAACCTTTCTCTCGAAAACCCCAAGAATCGTCTCATCGGATGTTGTCATCGTCCACGCTTCAGCGCCATACATCAGGACGGGAATAATAAGCGACTTGTAGAGTTTAATTTTTGTTCGTCGCGAGAGGACTTTACTTTTCAATTGCCTACTCAGTCCAAAGTAACACCTGGCAAGAGTGATTCTGCGTTGGATTTTAAGGCTGACATTGTGGTGTTGTTAACGCTGGTTCCCAAGTAGACAAAACTATCTACAACTTCGAAGTTATGACTGTCAACAGTGACGTGGGAGCCAAGACGCGAGTGCGCTGTTTGTTTGATGACAGGAGATATTTCGTCTTGTCCTCATTCACCACCAGACCCATACGCTTCGCTTCTTTATCTAGTCTGGAAAAAGCAGAACAAACGGCGCGGTTGTTGCTTCCGATAATATCAATATCATCGGCATACGCCAGCAGCTGTACACTCTTGTAGAAGATTGTACCTTCTCTACCTTGGCTGGCATAAGTGCATGCTTAATATCGAATGGGCACTATTTTGAAGGCGACAAAATTAATGTAGACGGATGAGCAATGAACGAAAGCTTATTTTTTGAACGGCCCTGATATAAAATACCTTCTTCTCGTTGGCGCGCTTCTATGTAAAAAATTATTTATTTAATTCAAACTTTTTTCTGTCTTATAGACACATATTTAAAGAATAATTTCGAAAATTTTCAAAAAAAAAAAATTAAGACTCCTCCATTGTGATGTCATTTCAGGTGACCCCTCAGAAAAAAGGTGCGTCCGCGTTGTCAGCATAACTCCTGACTGAATCATCCAAAATGAAAAAACAAAAGTTAGCGCATACCTTCCAAAGGCTGTATCTCCGAAACTATTATTCGGATTGACTTAGGATTTAGGATAATATTCTCGAGATGTTGTAGAAATTACTAAGCCAAAAAACAAAACATCGAGTTTTTGAACCCACGAAACCCATGTAACCCCTTAAGACAAACAAAATTGCTAATTTCAGATATCAGTGGACCCTTAAACTATATTAAAGTCGGTACTTAAATCCACTTACTAAAGACATGCTGTTGAGAAATCCTTAAAATGTCCAGAAATATCATGGAACTTCGGCAGTCAGTATCTTACAACAACAGACTTTAATGAAAATTCGAAATTAATAATTGTTGTTGTTATTTTATTATTATTTGGTGGATTTCCTTTTAGAACACATCAGTACTTATATTAAATGAAATCTGTATCTTCATGTACGCTCAATGAGCAAACAGTGAGACAGTGGCACAAAATAAGCCGACACCTACGACTATCTTGAATGGTCACACTTATTATGCTTACTACTCTATGCATACTTTTATTTGCGTATGCAAATTTTCAACCTTTTTCTAGTTCTATACACTTATACCCATATGCAACGCAACAGCAATGTCTGACATGCTCCCTTATATAGATGTATGTATAGATACTTAAGTTCATACTTACACCAACACATCTGCATGTAAGCACAGGTGGAAACATGTGTAAATACTATTGTAGCATGCTCACACACACACCGGCATCTACATGCATAGATAAATCTCAATTTAATTAAAGACTTAAATTGCACTCAACTCACACAACCGTTATAAAACTTCATCGTTCTCACATTTTTGTTTTTTTTTTTTTGCCATCACGACAGCCACTTTCCACTTTTGCCATTTGGACGGCAACATTCCATCAGGCACGCCAGTCTATTTGCGTGTTTGTGTCTGTGTGTGTGTGCATGCACTGCTTTCATCGTTATCATTCACATTTACCATTTACCATTTACCATTTACCGTTCAGCATTTACAGTTCACAGCGAAATTGTTGTGCACTTTGGCTCGCTTTTATTACAATCTCCCAACTTGTTACTTAAACTTTTATGTTTTTATGTTGTAATTAAATTGTGCATATAAAAAGTTTGCGCTACGCACGCATTTACATATTTAACGGTGTTATTAAGGGATATTGGCTTTGTGTAAAGCAAATTTAGATGAACTCGCTAACGTGGCAAAAACAAGCTTTACTTGTGTACACAAACATATTTATGCCAGTATGTGTGTGTGTGTGTGTGTGTGTTTGTTAACAGGTAAATGCCCGAAACTCAGCAAATTTATTCATCTACTTTAATGGCATGCTTTTAATGTGCAATTAAACTGATTAGATTTTTTCTGTTATATACCTCACGTATGTATGTATATGCATGTAGTTATAAATATACATATACTTACATATATTTGAAGAAGTATAATCTGGAAAAAAGGTTGAGTGCAATGAATCAAACAATTACAGTTAATGCCTTTTGAATTGTTTATACATATTTTCGCATAATTATGTGGAAATGTTAAATGACGCATGGAATTTAATTTTTATAATGGCAGACCTTTGCCTAAATAAATTCAATTATTATGAAATATTTTTCGTTTTTTGGGTTATGAAATGAGGATAAATTACAGTAAATAAAGAAAATTTAACATAGAAATTAAATTTTATATTCTTTATATGCTTATATTGCATATCTACATGTAAATTTCAACAACTAAGCTATTTTTCGTTGATTCAGGGATCAACAGGTCGTATGAGTAATATTTGCTTTGGCCAACTCCTGCATAACAGTTGAACTTAAGCAGGCTTAAAATCAAACTTTTGCTTATTTTAAAGGTTAGATATGTACATATATATAAATTGTTTGTATGTTATAGCATTTTTACACAGGAGCTAATTGATCAATTAACCGGTTTCTGCTCGATTAAAACGCTAATTAAGATCGATTTACCATACAAAATAAAAATCTACATTAATTTTTAATTGAATTTTAATCGACTTGACTTTCTTTGTCTGCGATTGGCTGACTTTTTTGATAAAAAAAGCTACGGAGATGTCGCTGCTAAAAATAGCAATCAACTGATGAAACTTACCAACTGCTTATGAAAAGCAAAAACAAAAATGTGTAATAGCTGATCGGTTATCGAGTAGCCAGCAGTGTAAAAGGCAAAAATGGGTTTCTCATTTTTTTTTCTCAATTTTTATTGATCAATTAATATGGCTGTCTAAAAACGCTATTATAGTATTATATCTAGCTTAATGAAGCTACTTCTTCAAATTAAAGCTCTTTCCGCGAAACATTTCAATAGCATAGACTCTTCTATTTAACATAAGAATGCTTTCTTACTAAAATTTTGTTCAAAATAATATTGAATTGAAGTTGTAAATAAATTTACAACTCTCTGCTGCCACATATGATGAAATTTCCGCAATACTAATTTACTATAGTAGTGATATTTATGAAACAGACACACTTTATGGTTTCTTAAGGGGTTAGGAGTAGTCAGAGACATGGAAAAAATTAGAATTTTCAGTATTTTTTTTTGCTATTAAATCATGTTATTTTACAAAAGTAAAAATAGGGCATTATTACATAATGTTTTGACTTGAAGTCACGAAAATATGAAACAAAAACTGTAATTACCAAAGTTATACAGTGGAACTTCCATAACTCGAATTGCTATATCTCGAAGTTCTCCACAACTCGAATTATTTAATTGGCAGTAGAGGTCAAAATTCATGCAAACTACCTTCTGTAACTCGGAAGTCTCTCTAACTCGAAGTTTTTTTGGGGATTATTGTGATTCGAGTTAGAGAGTTCCACTGTAGTTGTTTGTGTTGACCCAGTTTAAAAAAAAAGGCTCGTTCGGGGACAATCATAAGTACTTGTTCATCTAAAATCAATCGGATAAGAAAAATTAGTTTTGTAAATAGATAATCCTGGGCCTGATCGAATTTTTTTTCTTCCTTTTTATTTTTAAATGGCGGCCTCTGGAAATTTTTTTCTAGATTTTGGAAAAAAATCATTGGGCTTTAAAAATCGAAATTTTTGAAGCTTCGGTCCGGCGAAATTTCATTAAAATCTACTGACAGATTTTCGAGTTACAGTTGTCACCAATTAAAAAAAAATCCAGTTTTGAGAAAAACGCATTTAAAATTTCACACTCGCCTGTTCTCTTTCTTATTTGTCGAATAACTTGAAAAGTATAAGATTAACTACAAATTTTCAGAAAATATTTTTAAAGCAAAAAAATTAATTATTTGAAAATCCTGACTACCCCTAACCCCTTAAGCTAAAATGGGTGAACAAAAACAATTTTTTTCTGAAATATATTTTTTTAAAGAATAATTTAAATAATATAGCAAAAAAATTCAAGAAATTTATTTTTTCTATAATAACAATTTTCAACGTTATCATATCAATGGACTAAAAACCTTTAACTCGAATACTCAAGCCTAGTATACATACAAGAATACATACAAACATATTTCGGGAAATAATTTTATTTATTTTGAATAATTTTAAAAACACTTCCTTCATATACGTGCTGAAACTATAAAAATAATATATGTATATTTCCTCAACATTCAAGGTGTACAATTTCACGTTTTCTAAAACGTTTAAAATTATTTTAATAATTTATGTTATACTTTATTATAAAAATTGAACTTAATAATTTAAAAATTTATTTTTAATTTTTTAATTCAATAATTTTCAAATTAGTTTTATTAAAAAATTTCAAATTTTTAATTATTTTTATTTTATATTTCACTTCAAGCGTACTATCATATTTTTTCCTGCACTCAAACTCTCAAACTACCTCGCCAATTACATTCCAAATGAATGATCACATTATCCAAACTGCAACTCAAGATCTATTTAAATATGCCCACCTGTCGAAGTGACTGTGTGCAAGCATATTTGCATTTCGCAAGCAGAATGCTGCCACATCAATCAATCAACAACAAACTTAACTCATTATACAAACTTTCATCCATCAATATATTGGAGCGCTGCGCCAGCCAGGCAGTAGGCGAGTGCTGGTTAATGGCGCTGAATATACAAACCGTTAAGTTGTTACATATTTTTCCAATTTTTTTGCTCTTACTTCTACTTTGCTGCGCGCCAAACTTTAATTGAAAAGCAAATTGAACTTCATTACCACAAAAGCTATTTGAGTAAGTTATTACAACAACAGCAACAACAAGCTGATAATCCGCAATAACAGCAAATACACTCAATCGCTTGTAATAACTTGTATGGTTGAGTAATATAGATGTATATATGTAGCTGTGACACACCCATTTGCCAATAAGTAAGTGTTGTTGCACACATTTATGTTTATATTGTAAGGATTGCCTACTTTCAGGCGCTCCGGCGTTTAAATTTGAATATTTGCGGAAATTTTCATGCAACACCGAAGCATTGAGTACATCGCCGCACAGGTGTGGCACTATTGAAGTGCTGTTTGCACAACTGTGGCTGAATCGGTTTCGATATTGTAGCAGATATGTGTGCAATAACAACAACAAATGCGCTTGTGTTTGTTTGCTTAAGCAGCAACAGTGTGTTGAGTGTGATTAAGAAGAATCGAGCATTATTATTTGCAAGTGTGTGGGAGTGTGTGTGTGTTGTGTTGTCATGGCAATGCAAGTAGCAAGTTGCTTGAAGGTATTAGAGCTTATTTATACTTATGTGTATATATATTTACATAGCCGTGTATATATATATATGATGTTATTGCAAAGGGAAAGAGTAAAAGTCGCGTTAAAGCTCATACATACATACATACATAGAGAAAGGCAATATCGTGAAAGCATGCATGGAGCTACACTACAAAACTAACAAAAGCCGTTTGGACAGTTCGTCCCTCGTGTGTAGGTAAACAAATGTACGAGGCAATTGTAGCTCCGACATTCAAGCAATACACAGCGGATGGTCCAAAGACAAACTAACCGGAAAAGACATTAAAATGCACACACACACACACACATACGAAATTGTAAGCAAGCAATTGTTGCTATGGCTGATTGCAGCCACAATGACACACACACACACACATAAGCACATACGCAACGGCAATCACATCATATATGTGTGCGTGTTTTCTTGGCAACAAGTCGCTCTCTTTGGGTCACTTAGACAATTGCCCGAGCGCTGTGCTGATAAAGAACTCAATATCCGTTCGACATTGCTGGCGGTTGGCCTGCGGCTTGGCGAATTGCGCTGTATACGAGTACCTTATTCAGCATTTCGGTGCGGCCTTTGTACTGTGTGCTGTATGCGTGCCATCCCTTCCGGTTAAACAATGCAAATGAATTTATTAATTCCGCAAGGCAGCAACAGCAGCAACCGAAGCCATAGCCATTGCCAAGGAAATGAAGAAAAAATGCGTAAAACTGATAAAGCAAAATGAAATCGACAGCGCTGGTGAAAAATTGTTTCCTTCCAGCATTTTTCATTCGGTTGGCAAATCCTAGCGCTGTACGCTTTGCAGCCAGCGCTTTTTTATTTTTTATTTTTTATTTTTGGATTATTAGTTTATTTGTGTGTCTATTTATTTCATTTTGTTTATCGCTTTTCTGTTTTTTCGCTTCTTTTTTTTTTGGCTGCTGTTCGTTCGCTCGCGGTGCAATACATTAATCCTTCATCTGTCGCTTTCATTGTTAATGTCCTTTGTAGCCAGCCACATCCATGTCTGCCTCTGTTTGTTGCATGTACTTTCGGCTTGGAAGTGTATGTGTGTGTGTGTGTAGTGTTGGACTGGTGTGATATGATGGTAATTCAATTCGAAATCGATTGAAATGTAAATGTCGTTGTGCTCTGCTCTCTAGGAGTGTAGCAAAAAGATCATGACTTTTATGTACGGCTTGCCATTAATTCAGTGGAAAACGTTGAGGAAACGGATGAACGAATTAATGATTGAGTGACTGCAGCTAATGTCGTAGTATATTCATTTGTATGTGTGTATGTATGTGGATGTGTGTATTGTATGCTTTTATTTGGCTTGGCTTGTCAAATTAACCGCTCTCGGTCGCAAAAAAGAGGTTAAAATAAAGGTATAAATAAAATAAAATAAAATAAAATAAGATAAAACAAGTAAGGAAGGGCTAAGTTCGGGTGTAACCGAACATTTTATACTCTCGCAATTTATTTATTTAACTTTATTTATATTATATAATACACAATTTGACCCACATATTCGTCATATATATTGTATAAAGTCTATTGAAAGTTGGAAACCATAATATTAGGTTAGAAGCACCGAGGTCCTCGTGTTCAATATATGGGGCCTTGACAACCTATGGTTCGATTTCGGTGATTTTTAAAATCGGGCTGCCACACTATAAACGTAGTATTTGTGCAAAGTTCTGCATCGATATCTTTACTTGTTCTTACTTTATATATTGTAAAGTAAACGATTCAGATCGTCTTAAAATTCTGGTATATAAGAAGTAGGCGTGGTTGTAAAGCGATTTGGCCTATTTTCACAACATATCATTAGGATGTAAATAAACTATTACAAACCAAGTTTCATTGAAATCGGTCGAGTAGTTCCTGAGTTCCTGCCTCGCCCATTTTCCATTTTGTAAAAAAATCTGAGTGCAGCTTCCATATATCATTTCTTTTGTGAAATTTGGTGTTTCTGACGTTCCTCGTTTGCGAGTTAACGCACTTTTAGTCATTTTCAACCTAACCTTTGTATGGGAGGTGGGCGTGGTTACAATCCGAGTAAATGGGCGTGGCCCCCCTACTAACTTGGGGGGAGGGGCCACGCCCACTTCCCCAAAAAAATTACATCCACATGTGCCCCTTCATAGTGCGATCCTTCATACCAAATTTTATAGCTTTATTTACAGCTTAGTTATGGCACTTTAAGTGTTTTCGGTTTTCGCCATTTTGTGGGCGTGGCAGTGGTCCGATTACGCCCTTTTTCGAACTTAACCTTCTTATGGTGCCAATAAATACGTCTTCCAAGTTTCATCAAGATATCTCAATTTGTACTCAAGTTACAGCTTGTACGGACGGACGGACAGACGGACAGACATCCGGATTTGAACTTTTCTCGTCACCCTGATCATTTTGATATATAACCCTATATCTAACTCGTTTAGTTTTAGGACTTACAACCAACCGTTATGTGGACAAAACTATAATACTCTCGTAGCAACTTTGTTGCGAGAGTATAAATATTATATTACACTTATGGATTGCATAAATCATGTAACCAAGACATGGGATACAGACGCCAAGAGCCAAAAAAAGCAAACTTCACCAAACAATTACAGAATACATATTTGAACGTATTTAAATAAAACGTTATGCGTTAAAACAGCGTATAAATCTATATTTTCCAGCTTTTTAAACAATTGTATGTTTTAATGAAAATTCTATAATATAATCGAATCTTTCTAACTCGAAGTTTTTTTGTGGATTATGGTGATTCGAGTTAGAGAAGTTCCACTGTAAAATAAAGAATTAAGAAAAAGCGATAAAGAGTCTAATAAAACGTCTCCTCGCTAGACTAAATCCATAATAAATTCCACCGAGTTTTACGCCGATTTTTGTGAATTTTTCTAACAACACAGGTGCTTATATTTATTACATTTTCATTTTGAATAATTTTACCACATAAAATCAACATATTTATTCACCGTAATTAATAACACTCCAAGCTACTTGTGTGTTGCCGCAAAATGATAGCTAAGCAACATTGAAAATTCGAAATAAATTTTGCCAACCATGAAAGCACTTGTTGATGGTAATTTATATTGAAATAAACTATAATATAACGGTATAATGTTTGGATATTTTAATGGATTTGTGTTGTGCAAATATGACCATGTCGAAAATCGTTAATTATATTTGATAGGCGCCTAATGTTATGCTAATAAAATTTATCGATACGGATGTGTGTTAAACTAGGCGATTATTACATGTTTTCGGCAATATATAAATTCAGTGTTAGTGGATGTTTAGTGGAAGTAGTTGGGTCTGACTAAATACAGGGTGTTCTTAGGTAGTGATACTGACTATGAAAGGCTGTTCTTCTTACTTTTTTGAAGCCCTTTGATATTAAGCGACTTACCAAACACCAATATTTAAACAGGGTTCAGAGTGTCTTAGATATATATTTTTTTTTTCGGAAGATCCCAATAATTTATTGGAAATCTAATCGAATCAACTTCCAAATAAATCCACACCACTTTTTTGTTCTAAACTTTGGTGGCTAACATATACTTGTAAATCGCGTCCATCAGAACGAATCCAATTAAAGCATAATTAACAACAACGAAATAGCAGATGAACTACATTCTAATTACCATTTTGGTGTTTTTGTTCTTTTTTCCACATTTTGCATTTTACAGGCGTCTGGTATAACAGTGACCATCGCGATTGGGTTCGTATTGCTGGCCGATAGTACCCGCTTTACCCTGCTAAGGGGTTGAGACCGTTATCACTGCGCAAGCCATCATTTACCAGCAGCAGCAGCGGTAGCATCAACGCTTGTCCACCCCCACCACCCACACCGCACAGCGCCGGCAGCCACTGCACCAACACCAGCACCAGTAACAACTACAACTACAATAACAGTAACACAAACAGCACAGCAACAACCACCAGTAGCCATCACGGCCAAGTAGGCGCAGCCACACACAACAATCACACCAACCAACACAACCGAACGAAAGGTGGCAGTACAACAACAACAACACATTCAACAGACGCGCTAGGCACACCAACAGCAACAGGCAGGGGCAATTCACCAGGCAATCCATTGCAGGTGAAATATTTTGAATTCCCACCAAATCTCACGCTACTAGCCACCGGTTCAACACCATCGCTGGCGACAACAACAGCCGTAGCTTTAGCAGCATCCACCACAAGCACCCCTGCACTCACATCCGCCACAAATTCACCCAAAAATTTCTACCATCAACCACAACATCACTCACACTATTACCAACCGCATTTACACCAGCATCAACACCAACACGCGCACCATCAGCATCAGCATCACCATTCCAACAAAGCCAACACACATCAACAGCCGCAACAGCAAATAGCACAAGAACAGTCACGCTACCACAACCACCAACACCACGCAAAGCAAACGCGTGCCGATTTCGACGCCGACTTTAGCAGCGAAGCCGAAGAGCAACAACTCAGTCCGCCGCCACTCCTCAACGAAGGGAGTGTAGAAGTCGTTTTAGCCACGCCACCAGCAAACAAAATGGGTCGACGCGAGATTAAGCGTTCCAACACCAGCGGTTCCACCATAAAATCCTACGATGGTGGTAGCGGTAAGTCTGCAAAAATAACTGTAAATATATGCTTTGTGTTGGTATGCAAATTGGGAAAATAGTGTAATGACGGAATGTGTTTGTGTGGTTGCTGCCATATGCGGGCAACAGGTAACCGAGTGCATTCATTCGAAATGAGTTTATTACAGTGCACATATGTACTTAGTTGCAGGAGAGTGCTGGTGTATGAGTATATTAAACAGTAAGCAGGAATTGGGAGAGTAGAGGCACTTGTTTGCAGTCTGATTATTTTTCTGTTGGCCACTATGAATCTATAACTATAAATATCCCTCGAAAAAGTTTTTATTTACAAAAAGATTTTTACAATAAAAATATGGATAAATAAATCAATATTGTCAGCTTTGAAATCTACAAAAAAAACTATTTTCAATTTGAGTGAAAAGTAGTCAGCAAAGCACTCACTTATTCCCTACAAGCCTCTGCTACACCCGAACAGAGATACATCTTCACTTGAGATGAACAAAAAGGTTAAATATAATGATGAACTATAGTAATTCAGTGTCTTCGAGCGTGGTTGAAAACGAAAACCTCTAATAGCTTCTGATGAGAATCTTCCGAATATGTAATAAAAAAGGGAGCTCGTCCAAAAATAGCATAGACACAGCCACACTGAAAAAAATGTTAAAGGTCTTACAGTATTTATTGGTTTTGTGGTCGCTGAATCCAAAGTCAATTTAACATCATCAGAAGAGGGGTTTGACATTACCCCAAAAAACCAATATACTGAGAATCTTCCGAATATATGTATAGTGAAAAAGTGTTTCTTCATAACATCGCATAGATTACACAGTCACATAAAAAATTGTTTCTGACCTGAGGGTCTTACTGTACCTAATTAGTTTGGGGTCGCTGAGATGATGAGGATTCTGATATAATCCCTAAAAACCAATAGAGCAGCTTTTGTAAAAATTCATCGGATTCGCTTGAAACTCACTATTCGGGGGTTTTCAAGGTCGCTAATTACGAGTCCGGTGTCGATTTCTCAAAATTCAAAATCGAGGTATCCAATTACGAATTTACTTTTCCAAAATTCAAAATGGCGGACCAATATGGCGGACAAATTTTAAAGAATCCGTCCAACAGAACAGGGTCTTACTAGCGGGTAATAACCTTGTCACCTCTCCTTTCGCTAGTATAGATGGATAGGCCTCTAAGGATCGTGTACTCCGATGGAATCTCTTATCATTGCGGTTAAATCACTGTCACAGTCTCACTCAAGCATATGACAACTAATCATATAGAGAAAAACTATAAATTAGAAGATGATCTTATTTACCTTCAATTAACATGAATAATATCCTTCAAATTTAAGAACTTTATCTCATTGTATTCGAAAATATTCACAACTCATTTCAGCTACTTAATTTTTTATATGCAGATTAAGTGGAGCCCTTCAAGCTCGCTCAAAGTTAGAAAGTTGGCTCTCATATAAACAAGGAATTACTAAATTTTTTCATACATGACCTAGACAACCACTCATAAGCACCCATAACTTCAGCAACATTTCCTCATCTAAACAAAAACTTACTCATATATTCCTAATACGACCTAAACAATAATTTATGATACCTTATGATTGATAACTTAAAATAGAACTTTATTCATTTCTTGGAAAAGCTGGTTTCTTTACATAATTTCAACCAAACATCTGCTATATTTACATGAAGCGATAAATATTTACTCAGTGAATAAAAAAAACATTTAGTGGTTTTTTTATAGCAGATAGTAATTATTTATCACACACCAACAACAAGTACTAATAATAACTACTTCCTAGTTACGTCAAGAGATGAATGAAACTTTGTGCTGACTCATGATGGGAAAGAATACTTATCATATTACTCAGTTACTCACTACACAGTAGTGCATAGAGCAGTTCTTTATCATAGGGTCTTTCTAAATTACGAAATGAATTATTTACATTGTAAATGTTTTCTAATGAGTCAAAGACTTCTTAATGGGCTCGTCTTACGAATTCCACTGAATTTAAGCAGAATTCTAGATAAATACTAAAATATAATAGAAATACAATAGAAATTTCTACTGAGAAAATAACCATTCCTTGTGTAATAAGCGTGTTGTCAGATCTATTAACAATGAATGAAAGTAAACTCAACTGATTCGGTTTAACTTTCACTTTTACGCTGAAACCAAGCCAATAAATTCTAGGTGATTGAATCGATTCAACGACAGTGTTTAACAATACTTACACACTAAGTGGGGAATATTAGTTTATTCATAAAAATTCTGCATTCTCAAAACACAAAACAACCAACCCTACTAACACAATATCCACTAACGTCACACTAAGTCAACTATCGGATTAGGTATTTTCTATTGCAACAACACTGCAGGTGTACTTAATTGACAGCGTGACCAACGCTTAATTGATGCAGCCTGAGCCAGTCTCGCTTAGGCTAACCTAACACCAAACTAATGAGTTTTCTGCGCCCGAAGCGTAATCAAATGGGTGGTGAAACGGCACGCGGTTGCGTAAACTGTCCCTAAACCAGTATTAAGAGTCGGTTAAAAGCAGTTTAATATGGACAAATGATAGATAAGCTCATTGATGTTCAGTAATAATATATGTATATATGTAATATGCGTAGCGCGGTTCGGCAAGACTGATGGCTATGCTGTAGGAAATGAGGGGTATATCAATTTGACCGATAATAATGCTGTTATACAATGAGTATTTCGAGCGCAAGCATAAAGTATATGCGCTTATCTATAAGTTCTGATAAGTATATATGTACGTATAAACATATGTATCTGAAGGCGGTATATCTTACGTAATAAGTGGGTCTTTTGTACAAATAAATATGTTTTTTAAGATAATGACTATCGACAGTGAGGGTCAATGATCTCTTTAATTTTATGGCATTCTTCGTGAACTGATTGACGAATATCATTTCAAAAAAAGGGTTGCTGTAAAGGATTTCGGTAATTTTATAATATTTTTCTTTTTTAATTTGACGTCGTCAGAAACATACCTCCTCTCTTAAAAAGCAAAGAAAGCGAATATTTCAATTGTATGCTATTTGGTAGACCTCAGCCGACTCAAACGGCTGTACTAGATGAAATTTCTTACCACACTTTTACTAACCGTTCTCTGTATATCGTTCGACATAAAACCAAATAGAACTCCTTATCAGTTATATGTGTACTAGGGAGTGATTTTATGCATTTTTGATACGTAGTGATTTCAAAATGAACTGGGGACACATTTGTAGAATATAGTTACATATATGTGGTGAATTTCTGAAACTCAACTCATTCAATATTATAGCAATCAAAGAGAGGTAGGAGTGGTTATCGGCCGACTTAACTATTAAAACACTGTAGTATAATGTGGAAAAATGAACTGGGGACTAATTTTCAGTACTTGTGGTGTACAGCTACATATCTGTGGTGAATTTCTGAAGTTCAACTCATTCAATATTACAGCCTGAAATAGTAATAAAAGAGAGATAGGTGTGGTTATCGTCCGAATTCACTATTAAAACACTGTTGTATAATGTGGTAATATTGTAGATACTCACCACACTTGGGTAAGAAACCTGTACTAATTTATACCCTTTATGAGATACAATATTTCCTTTGCAAAAAAACTGATGAAGGCATCGAAATACAACGTAGATTCAGGTATTTTTCTCTTTCTCTATCTCTCTCTCTCTCTCGTCGTGTAGGTTACACTTCCTACTCAAAGGCATTATAATTTGGCACAATGCGCTATGATGATATTTTCACCTTTTACAAATAAAAATTCTTAATTCTTTTTGAGGCACTCAAATAAAGTATATATTTTTTATTTTGTTTTCTATTTATTGCTTCTTAATTGAACAGCATATATTCAAGCAAAAACAATTATACACTAACTTAAAGTTTATGTAATTGCATAAATTAACATATAAAAAACCGTTAGCAATTTTAAATAAAATCTCTTTTTTTTTATAAAAAAATATAGCATCAGTAAAAACGGTAAAATTAGAATTAAATTATAAAAAATAAAAATGAAAAAAAAATAAAAAACATAAAAACAGCGCACAATAACTTAAACTTACAAACTAGGCTATGGTTAATAAATGCTTTGTGACAACTTTAAATACTAGTAACTGCAATATGTTCGACGATGTTTCGTTCTAATCGTATTGTTTACTCAGAAAGTCGATGACATTGTCGCGTATATTGTCCGCACAAGGATTCAAATTCCAAAAGACCAAATTACAACCATAGCGTTGGAAGCAGCCATAACGCACCGCGGAATCGTTGGGCGCGCAGCAGCTGGCTATAGCCCACACACAGGCGGTGGAGGCGGGAGCCGATGTGGGTGTTGGCGGTGTGGGCACTTTAAAGATGGGCGCTTCCGTTACGACGGGATCAGAAATAGGTCTTGAATCAAACGAAGCTGCTCCCTGGTCTCTTGGGGCTGCTTTTTTTGTTGTCAAAAACAGAAAATGTTAATGTCAGCATAAATATCGACAATTTTCAATTGGATACTTACGTACAGCTGAGAGCGGTGCTTCGGTGGGGGTGGGAGGGCGACGCGCGCCAAAAAGCGGTCTGGGTGTGCCGACTGTGATATTCAAGCGTTGATTTGCTGCAAATTTTCAATTACAAGTATTATTGTTATTCTTATTGTTATTGCTTATAACAAGTAGCACTTACGATTTCTAGTCGGTGTGTAATCACGCCAAATGACACGATCAGTATTTTCTTCACCGCCGAATCGCGATACAACGGTAATTTTTCGTTGGGGTACGCTATTACCAAGACCGTTGTAGTATTCGCCAGCAATCGGATATCTAGTTGAAGAAAACAACAATATTATTGAGCGGAACTTTTCTCTCTGCTCAGTGCATACGACTTACTTTTGATAACGCTTCGCCGTTTCGTAACTCGGTAAATAGTGGTTGGACACTTGTGGGTGGGCGCGGATGGCATTTGAGTTCGATGTGCGATAATAAGGATTTTGATGACGTTTCTGCACAATATGCTCCATATGCCAAATGCGGTCCGCATCGCGACGTTGACGACGATGCTGGAATTTCTTCGGGCGCTTGCTGAGCACGCGCTTTGCGTCATCTTCACCATCCACCAACTTAGCGTCGGCATCGGCTAGCGAAATGACTTCCACATGTGTCTTCGCATTGGCGGACTTTGACTCATCGGAGGTGACAATCGGTGCTGAGGACAGGATATCGAAATAGATTTTCTCCGGCTGCAAGGGATGATACTGTTCAGAGTTGGAGTTTGACTGATCGTTGATGCGGCGACGACGATGTGCGGGATCTTTGTGTTTGCGCAAGCGGTGAGTGTTGTTCTTTTTCGGCACTGTTTGTGTTGGTTGAGAGTGAAGCAAATTAGAACGAATTAATATAACTCACTTTTTTTTTAATCAAGAAGTAGAATTTACCGAAATCTTCGCTCACGAAATCCTCTTTATACATTATAACTGGGTGTTCTTCCTGCAGTACGCCATCGACGATTTTCGCCTGGTGGAACTGAAAGTACAAGCAATCAAATACAGTTTAAATGACAATTAATTGTACGAAATTATTATATAATATAATATATATACAGGCATGCTAATGCCTTTCATATATGCATATGAGTCACCCACCTCAATATTATCCACATCGCCATACTCTTCGCTCAACGCCAACCCAGCATCGTCCAAAGGTATGATAACATCGCCTGTCTCCTTGGGACGTGCGTTCGCCGGCACCGCAATCAGCAGTAAAGCGCATGCCAAAAACAAATAGCCGTGTAACTTCCGTTTACACCGGAAGTTGCTGTCATACGACGCAGTTACGCCACTAAACCAGGTCATCACTGTAGTTGTGTATGTGCACTGCAATTTATCTGTGTATTTCAAAGTCGTGTTTGTCGCCAAACGGAAGTGTGCACGCGCAGGTGTGTAAAGTACAAAAAGTTTTATTTTTATTTGTATTTTTTATTTTACTTTGCAGCTGCCACTGTAATGAAATGTGTTGAGATAAAATTATTAGATTGCGCCAAACAAAACAAATATATTTTAATAAAATTCTGCGTGCATAAAAAATGTCAAAGAAATATGTAGATAAAACTCGTTATGCGTTGTCCATTCAATTTAAGCTGTTTTCATGTCGGCATTTGTGTGAAGAATGGCATAGTATTTGCTTGCCTGTCTACCCTTGGCGTATACGTAACATTTTGATGGCATGTTACTCATACGTCATGGAGCACATAAATTTTATTTTTATACTCTCGCAACAAAGATTGCTAAGAGAGTATAATAGTTTTGCTTATATAACGGTTGTTTGTAAGTCATACAACTAAACTAGTTAGATATAGGGTTATATATATCAAAATGATCAGGATGACGAGACGAGTTGAAACGGATAACTTGAGTAAAAATTAAGATATCTTTTCCTTGGCACCCTGAGAAGGCTTGTATTGAAAATGGGCAAAATCGGACCATTGCCACGCCCAAAAAATGGCGAAAACCAAAAACCTATAAAGTGTCATAACTAAGCCATAAGCAAAGTTATAAAAGTATTGAATAAAGGATCGCACTAGTAAGGGGAATATTTGCATGTAATTTTTTTGGGAAAATGGGCGTCGCCTCGCCCCCAAAATCTGTTATTTGTATATATCTCGCAAACCAGTAAAGCTATAGAAACGAAACTTTCTGCAGTCGTTTCCCTTGCAGACCCCATCACTTGTCATGAAAACAGTTAAAATCGGATATTAACCACGCCCACCTCCCATACAAAGCTAAGGTTGAAAATAACTAAAAGTGCGTTAACTTACTAACGAAAAACGTCAGAAACAGTAAATTTTACAGAAGAAATGGCAGAAAGAAGCTACATTCAGAGTTTTTTACAAAATGGAGAATGGGCGTGCCATCGCCCACTTATAGGTCAAAAACCAGATCTCAAGAGCTACTCGACCGATTACAATGAAATTCGTTATATAATATTTTCTAGACATCCTGATAACAAGTGTGGAAAATGGGTGATATCGATTCACAACCATGACTACTTTCCATATAACTTCCTTCCTTCACTTATATAAAAATATTTTTTTTCAAAATATTCACTAGAATTTATTTTTAAGACGCGTAACTTTGATAGTATATACCCAAATGTTAGACCGTTTTTGGAACTAATAGAAAACAATCTAAGGGAATATTCCAGATATCAAAATAAATCTCGTACGGAGTCTGCTATATCGGATATATTCCACATAACAGTTATTTGACAAGATCGATTTCGTTTCCATTATAGTAGTTCTTTAAAATAACTCTACTACTTTATAATATCACTTGGAACACAGTTTAAGTTTCCACTGTAATAACATGCATATTGGAAGACTCTACTACTATTAGTTGGTAAAGCCGATAATGAGTAATGAAATACGATCTAACTTGTTAGATATATATTGTTTTTCTCTCTAAAGCTTTCATCAACCGATGGAGTAAGCCTAACTCTTTCCATATGCAAATTGCAAATGTATTAACTCAACTATTTATAACTTGAAAATAACATTGCATTAGGAATTGCATTACACCTCAATACACACATATAAGCAATAACGTAATATACTCATCATCATTGTGGCTGTGGCTGTGCACGCGCATTAGATATGAAGAATGCAATGATAGTGCCAGCTGAACAATTGCGCTTCCGCAAGAACCGCATAAATAATGACCGCCATACAAATGGCAAACAGTTATAAAAACAAAAAAAAAAAAAAACAAAAAAAAAACAACGCAGAAAATGCAAAAGCGCAAAATAAATTATAAAAACAACAAATGAGAAAGCAGTAAAGTAGATATTTGCAAGTTAATTTGCTTGTGCTATTCTCGGCTTGCGTTGCGTTTGCGGTGGTGCCGGTTACGTCTTAGTTCTTGGGGTTGCTTGGTTAGTTAGTTGCAGAATTTCATTAAACTTGCACAAACGCTGTATGCATACAGGGTCGGCCTACAGCTTAGACTTGATGAGTTAATACGGGGCCTTGAACACTTGCAGCTTGAGCATTTTTGCGATTTTTTTAAATAATTATATTTATACTATAATCTATCTTAAGCCGCTCACGTTATTTATTATTTATTTTATTTCCACTCCCATTGCTTTGATCAATTCAAAACTACTTAATTTTTATTTTTGTAAAAACAGTCGTTATTTTGCCATGCTAGTTGTTGTTTGGTTGAAATTTACAGTGCACCTAACCACAACAAGTGCGCGGCTTTTGCTCATCTTGTCAGTGGATTTGTTTGGTTAACTTTTTAATTTAGCCGCAACTGCCGCTAGATATACCGTTGCGTATGGCAAAAGTTTCAATTGCATATTTTGGCTTGGCTTTGGTAACGGTACTTTTACTTTACGAAATGCCGGCGCGAAATTTGAAATGTTGCGGGTTGAAACGTGCCGATGTTTGGCATTTATTTCAGTTCAATGTTTGTTGGTGTTGTTGTTTAACATAACGCATTTTAGTCAAAGCGAAGAGAAAATTTATCAACACAACTTGTCAGCTGTTGCCGCAAATTTATTTGATGAAGTAAATTTGAATTATCAACGCTTGAATTGTTACAAAAAAAAAACGTTGATTGAGAAGTTATTCGAAATAAAAACTTTTGTGTTATTTGAAAATCTTCCTTTTTACTTAGTTATAGGTTAGAGGGAAACTGTTTACTCATTCTAAATTGGGGAGGGTTCTACACTCAAGAAGTTATTTAGATATCCGAAATATTACTGCAACCTTTTGTCATGTTGTATAGCAATATAGAAGTAGTGTTCCTGAAACACAGTTCTATATTTTCATATAAAATTATTTGTATATATTTGCCACTGCAAGAGCATGATTTGCCTTTAGATCTTTTATTATTTTTTTTTTTTTGCACTTTACTTTAGTCAGCAATTGGTACTCGTGATTTGCTAATTTTATCAAAAACAGCTGAAATTCATCAGAATGTTGACGCTGCTAAGGAAAATTCTGACATGTTCATTTCATTTCTGCAGCAGCCCGGTTCTGTTTCAAATTGCGAAATAAATGCCACAATGTTTTTTTGCATTTTTTTAATTAAAAAGATATGAAAATACTTTTAAAATATCTGAATAATTCATTTACTTCACCAAAAAATCCACAATTAATTCTATATACATGAAATAATATTTTTAAAATATTAACATTTCGAGCATAGGTTTTGGTTCACTCAATTTTTATATTTGTTTCTTAACGAATAATTTTTTTCAACATATAATATTTTGGTTTACTTTTTTATTATTTAATAATATTTATAAATTATTTTTTTATTTTATTTTATTTTATTTTATTTTATTTTTTTTTTTATTTTATTTTATTTTATTTTAATTTTATTTTATTTTATTTTATTTTATTTTATTTTATTTTATTTTATTTTATTTTATTTTATTTTATTTTATTTTATTTTATTTTATTTTATTTTATTTTATTTTATTTTATTTTATTTTATTTTATTTTATTTTATTTTATTTTATTTTATTTTAATTTAATTTAATTTTATTTTATTTTATTTTTTATTTTATTTTATATTATTTTATCTGGTTTTTAGGAGAAAGTTTCCTTGAATTTTAATAATTTTTATTTTTAAATTAAAACTTGGAATATATTTAAAATTTTTTAACTCATATGGATTTTTTAATTTAGTTTAATTAATTTTTAATATTTTTTAAAACAACATTTTTATATCTTTTATGAATCTAAAAAATTTTAACATTTCCCACAACTGCTTAGTAAATATTTTGAAAAAAATAAATTTCCCACAGTTACACTGCACTACCGTTATTCACAAAATTTTCGAATAATTTCTGTTTACATTTTCAATTGATTTCAACGTTTTTGCATACGATCGGTGGTTTACTTCACAGCAATTTGTTGCTCTTTGATCTGTCTGTGCTTATTCGCGCTGAAAGCGCCAGCACATAAAGTAAACAAAAATTGTTTTTTTTTTTTATGTTATTCTTCTATTAATGTTTCGTATCACTCGTCACTTACACTTTCAGTATATTACTGTAATTATGAATTAAATTCAACTCAAAATGCGACTTGGAGGTCTGCTATGCACGTGCAGTCGTTTATAAGTCAACTGAAGAATTGAGCATTGTTGCAAGAGTTTATATACTTATTTATTAAGCGATCTTAAGCGTAGCCGATACTATTCGAGAACCTTACACAGCTGCTATGCTCTCAAGTAATGTACATACATACAATACATATGCACACAGTGATAGATTGCGAATGCTAAACGATTGGCTGGCGCGAAAAGAGTTCGTGCAACTTTTACTATCAGCAGTCGCGAGTCGCGAGTTGAGCCCATTGGGCAGCATTTTTAAATTTTTTTTTTAATTGTTTAAACGAAATTTGTGTTTCGGTTTCTGGAAGACTAGCAAAGTACCGAAGTGTTAACGTGAGAACGCCGCATTATTCAAAAAAAATATTTTTGAGTGCAAACAAATTGTTGGTGAATGAGAAAAGAAATGAAAAACAAAAAGAAGAAACATTAAAAAGCTTTCAATCAAAAATAATCAATTGTTATTCGGCGCGCAACAATTGGACCACCTAAGAGTAATAATAATTCTTGAAAGCAAAGAATATTCACTTAAAGAATTCCGAGGGATTTCTGGGAAATGTTTGTATTATTATCAATTTCGCGTTAAATTTTTTTCAATTTTTGGGCAATTCCATTGTTTTTGAGCGCTTGCTTGCGCACGCTTCTGCACTTCCTTCCTTTTTTCCGCTTTGCTATGTCATGCCTCGAAAGGCAATTGCTTCATTCATATGTATATTCATATCTTATCTTAGAGCTTGTCAATATAATTTTTTTCAACTGCGCTTCTCTTATCTCTTGTTTGTATTTAATCAATTTCAAAATAATGATGACGTTTACGTTTCATTAGTAATCAACAGTAGTAAAATGTGGTTGGAAATTAAGGAAAAACATTATTTTTCATTCATCACTTGTGCAAATATTTACACGTTTTATTTTTTTAATTAGGAAATGACTAACTTCATTGTACCTTTAGAATTTGTTTTGCTTCGAAATTCTTTGTAAATTATTCAGAAAGTTGAATTGTGCGATACTTCAGGTGTTGGCATGAGTGACGTAGTTGGAAATACCAATATGTGCCACACAAGCTTAACTCATGCCAAAAATCAGTTACTGCGGTTCAAAGAAAGAGTGACCTCAGCATTGATAAGGGCGAATAAGTGTATCTTTCGCTTTTAAAAAAATGTGAGGAGTTCAAAGAATTTTTTTTTGTTGTATTTAAAAAAATGCAAGCAAGAAAAT